>NC_058415.1:84649117-84658271 GCF_002201575.2 Neomonachus schauinslandi | reverse complement strand
TGTACATACTGGGGCTACAAACGATCAGTTAGGGTGAGGTGTGTTTTCCAGGCCAGGAGGATTTTTTCCATGTCATACCTGATGAATACTATGCAACAAGGCTGGGTAGGAGAAAACCCGCCTCCCGCTCTGCCTGCAGGGTTGCAAACAGTACCTGGGGAAGGCCCCGGCGCCCAGCCCTGCAGCACCTTGGCAATGCTGTCATCCCAGGTTCACAGAGAAATGAACTTTAACTATAAAGCCTCTCATACAGATAGCACACTGCTCCCTTGTAACTGATCAAAGAATTACTACAACAGTGTGCTTATAATCCCTAAAAGTCAGCAGTGCTGGGCTTAACTGATGCTGAATATTGTTTCAGAATCAAAGGCGTGCCTCCCCCGCCCCAGTCTGGGAGAAAACTAAGCTACTGTATCACAGTTGAAAACTCAGGGGAACTTTGATATCATCTCTGTTTAATTTCCCCGGCCCTGTGAGCCTGGGGTTTATCTCGTTTTATCAACTCCTGTACTGAAATCAAAACCCAACTAACAGAGCTCAGACCCCTCTCCACCGAGGCCCTTCCAGCAGAGGGATGGGGTGGGGGGCAACAACTGCAGGGGGGAAGGGGGCGCTCCATCAAAGGAGGTGCAGCAGGAACCCAGACTCGGCCTCCCCACCGGCTCAGAAGCAGCGCCAGCACTGCCCACCCAGGGCTGAAGGCATGACTCGCACACAACTTTGGAGGAGAGTAATTTCAAAGTATTGGGGGGGGGGGCAGGTTAAATTGGGCTACTGTAATTGAAATGACAAAACCAGTGGATTAATTAAGTCCCTACAGAAAGATGAACTTGCAATCAGCTTGCCTGAAATCCAAAGTCAAGGGCACAAAAGACATAAACCGTCTGCCCGCATCCACCAGCTCGCGGGGCTGGGGAAGAGCAGCAGATAAGAGCAGTGGAACCTGGCGGCGCCTGGGTGGCTCAGTCGGTTAAACGGCTGCCTTCGGCTCGGGTCATGGTCCCAGGGTCCTGGGATCGAGCCCCGCATCAGGCTCCTTGCTCAGCGGAGAGCCTGCTTCTCCCTCTCCCTCTGCCTGCCTCTCTGCCTACTTGTGCTCTCTATCTCTCTGTCAAATAAATAAATAAAATCTTTAAAAAAAAAAAAAAAAAAGAGCAGTGGAACCTGACCAACAGTGGGGTGGAGACTTAGAACCGGCTGCCCCCCAGTGAAGGCTGCCACTGTGCCCATGGTGGGGCAGCTACTTTGCCTGTTTCCCATGGCAGCGGCAGTCTGCAAGAACCCAGGCCCCCTTCTGCCCCATGATTACTGGCACCTTTTTGCCCACAAATCTTTAGCAGGTACGGATGGACACGGCCTCATTCCCACTGGAGGGAGCCCACGGCCAGGCTTTACCAACGCACACCACCACATACACAAACACACCAACTGGGCTGCCTGCATGCAGCGAAGGTGCAGAGACCTACCTCCTCGGGAGATGGCAGGCTGTGGCCTGAGTCCATGCAGCACCCAAGCAAGTGGCCAGCCGACTCTTGGAGCTACTCATGGAGGACAGTGCACTGGCTGAGAGGTGTCCACTGTGGAACCTCAGAACGCCATCCTGGTGCCTCCTGCACTTGGTCTGGACCACTTTCCCCGTTAGAAGCCAAATCACCCTGACAAACACTGTTGAGTATGGTCAGGTGGCAACAGACCACAGGCTGCTGGGAAGGCTGCTAAGATATTAGAAAACTAAAGCAAATATTTTTCTAAGCTCTCCTAGATCGCAAAGAATTTTCCAGCTAGGGAACTAACAATGGTGAGCACTTCCTTTTCCCCAGTAAAGGCCTGTTACTTCTAATAAAAGAAACTGGTGTATACATGCAATTATTCTACCTGACCAATGCTTAGATTTCTATTAACCATTTGTATACCAAACGGATTTTCCACAAATCATGTGATACAGGCCTAGGGTTCACGTTGCTGCAGCTCATACAGTACAAGGCTAGATCCCAGAATTTGCTCTCCAAAAATAAATCCGGGATCAAGTTCTACAGCCCTGCCGCAGCCAAAGCCCTGCCTCTTACAGGCCCGACTCTGCACAGCCAGGGAACCTAGTGCTGGGGGTAGGGGGGCAATCTCCAGTACACTGTGTGCCCCACCCCCACCTGCCCACAAACACTGCAAACGAGGGTCAGCCCTGCCCTCTCCCATCAAGTCTTGGTGCCATATTGTCCCGTGGAGAGAAGGAAGAAGGAGAACCCCAACAGAAGGCAGGTGCTCTACAAATGGACACCATCCCAGGAGGACCCAAGAAACACGCTCTCTTGATGTGCAGGGACATAAGGGAAGTCACACCCTTACCCTGGTTTACAGAGTGAAAATGCCAATATTACCTCAACACCAAGCAAATGGGCTGCCAGGTGGGAATTCATCAGAACACCTGGCTTCAGGTCAGCCAGGCACGTCCCATCACCACCACCCTCCTCTCTGACTTTCACAGGGGTCTTGAGAGTTTCTTCTCATATGTTTTGTCATCTAATCTTTCTACCTGTATGCTGATGGCTTCCAAAATAACCTCCACCGCCCCGACTTTTCTCCTGAGACTCAGAGGTATGCATCTAGTGCCCTGCTGGCTGTTGCCACCCGCATGTCCTGGCTGAACGTGTCATCCTCCCCCTGAAGCATCTCCCATATTCCCAGTACCTGGCAGGACCTGGCACACAGCAGTAAGTCCACAAACATTTACGGAGAGCCTTTGTGTAAGCAGTGAGGGAGAGTTCGCAATGACGATGATGGACAATCCAACATTCTGGAGCAGGGATTCAAACACTAGCAAGGGTGAGTCACCTGGAGAGTCTGTTAAAAGACACTCTTGAACCCAGTCCCAGCGACCACAACAACAAAGTGTAGGATGAGGCCTAAGAAGCTGCATTTCTAACAAGTTCCAGGTGATGGCCAAATAGCAGGTCCACAGTCTGAACTCTGAGTACTAGACAGCAGGTACTCATTAGATGTTTGATGAATGAATGAACAGAAACAAAAACCTGAATGTGATTATCCATGGGGAATAGCCTCAGGAAGAATCCTTCAGTCTCTCCCTCCCCAAACAGGTCAGCCAAGAGCACTTAGTTCCTCCCATAGGATACCCGCCCCACCATTCAAAATCCAGGTCACATTCGGAGAACCCTGCTGTTCACCAAGGACATGGTCTTAGCACACACACGTGCACACACGCATGTATACACACATAGAAACACACAGCCTCGCCTCTCAGAAGGTTGTAGCACACTTTCCCCAGTAGTACAGTAGCTGTTCAAAGGTGTTATGTCCACCCAGTGCCTAGCTCACAGTAGGTGCTCAATAGATGGATATGGGGCGGGTGGGTGGGTGGATGGAAGGAAGGAAGGGAGGGAGGGAGGGAGGAAGGAAGGATGTATCAAGTTCCCATCATCCTTTCAAAACTGCCCCTCTTTCACTCAATTAAGAAGGGTACACAAAGCATCAAGGGCAATGGCAAGAACAGCCCCGTAGGCCCCTTCCGATGGCAGCGCCAGGCTGGGCATCGGTGAGCCCAGGACAAACACCACAATTCTAGGGACAGGCAGGCTGCAGAGGCGGGGAGGCGGGACTGCGGCACTCCCAGCAGCTCCAGAAGTGATTGTGACTTAGTCCAAGCAGGCTGGATGAGGGCCTGGCAGGGGCCAGGGGGTCTCCAGGCTGGTTGCACAGAAGACTCCCCTAAGGAGTTAGTAAAAGCCACAGCTGCCCATTCCAACCCCCAGGTTGTGATTTAACTGGTCTGGGCTTGGGCCGAGACTGGATAATGCATGGCCCAGGTGAAGTGCTACTATATCGGCTGATACGGCGACAAAAAAGACGCGGCCGCCACCCGTGGAACTCCTAGGCTGGGGGAAACATCCCAAAGAAAGGGACTGCCCATGAGGGGACACTGCGTTCTGCCTGGGTGAGCTGGGGAGATGAGAGGGAAGAGCGGGAGCTCAAGCTAGCCTCCTGGAAAGACAGAGGGTACAGAGTAGTGAAGGTACTGTAGGCACAAGATGCCGGATCAGCAGCAGCGTGAACGAACGCAGACCACTGGGGGAACTGCGGGTAGCAGATGGGCTCTGAAACAAGCTTACGAAATGCTTAAACAAACAGATAAACAAGAGTTCAAAACCTGTCTGCACTTCTCTGCTATTTCTAAGGTCTAAGCAAAGGGGAAGGAAGGAAGAGATTCGCAAGTCTTTCGTTCGTATTTCCTCTCCTGTTTAACTGTAGGCTTCTCGAACCCATGCCACTCCCTGCAGACTTCCATGGGCCTTGTCATTAGCTCAGTGGGGAAATGGGAACGGACAGGGTGCTAGCTCTGGAGTCAGAGGGCCCTGAGCTTGAATCCCGGCTCTCGTACTGCATACAGCTGTGTGACCACAGGCACGACAGCTCTACCTGCCCCAAGTGTCCACCCCCCTACAACGGGAATAATAGATAATAATATTTCCTCTACAGGGTTATATGGTATACAGAACTTATAGAACTTGCATCAAAAGAAACAACTGACAGAGGGAAATGGACCACCTATGGAATGGGAGAAATTATATCCAAACCACATGTCCGCTAAGGGGTTAAAATCCAAATCTATAAAGAACTCCTACAACCAAGCAACAACAACAACAAAAAACAAATACTTGGTAAAAAAAAAAAAAAATGGACAAAGGACTTGAGTAGACATTTCTCCAAAGATGATATACAGATGGCCAACAAGCATATGAAAAGATGCTCAACATCACTGATCACTAGGGAAATGCAAACCAAAATCACAATGAGCTGTCACCTCATACCCACTGGGATGGCCCCTATCAAAAGCCAAAAAACTAGTGTTGGCGAGGTTTGGAATATTGGAACCCTGCTGCACTGTTGGTGGAAATGGAAATGCAGCCATTGTGGAAAACAGTATGGGGATTCCTCAAAAAATTAAAAATAGAATTACTACTCTAGGGTCTGGCAATTCCACTTCTGAGTACGTACCCAAAAGAATTGAAAACAGGGTGTCGAAAAGATATTTGTACACCTGTGTTCACAATGGCATTATTCCTAAGAGCCAAAGGGTAGAAGCAACCCAAGTGTCCACAGACAGATATGGATAAGCAAAATGGGTACATACGTGCAGTAGAATATTATTCAGCTTAAAAAGGAAATTCTGGTACAAACTACAACATGAATGAACCCTGAAAACATCATGTGGAGTGAAATAAGCCAGTCATAGAAAGACAGATACTATATAATTCCACATATATGAGGGCCCTAGATAAGTCAAATTCATAGAAACAGAAAGTAGGATGGTGGCTGCCAGAGCCTGGGGGAGGGGAAATGGAAACTGTTTAATGAGTATAGAGTTTTGCAAGATGGAAAAGCTCCAGAGATTAACTGCATGACAATGTGAATATCCTTAATGCCACCGGTTTGTACACTTGAACATGATCAGGATGGTACATTTTATGTTCTGTGTGTTTTACAATTTAAAAAAGGCATCTACAAGTGTGGTTTTCGAGTTTCAGTAAGCAGAAGTACAACCCAAGGTTCTTACTAAACACAGAGATTCTGGGGTCCCCTTCCCCTAGATATTCTGATTGAAGGTCTGGGTGTGAGGCTCTGGAATCTGCATTTTCATAAACATCTGAGGGCTATTTAGCACACTAAGAATTCACTTATTCTGCTCTGGTTCTAAAGGGTCAAGGAATATTCTTTTGAATATTTTGCTTTGCTGATCAGTATCTGTTTAAAACATACACACACACAATGCCTTGTGTGTGTGTGCGTGTGTGTGTGTGTGTGTGTGTGTGTCTAGAAAGATCTCATGTTGATTCTAGCCACAGCCCAACAAGATGGTCCTCCGGTCCTCAGGGAAGGAGGAGCTACAAAGCTTGGGTCTGTGGCCCCCCGACTCCAGGCCCATGGGCCTCTTACATTTCAGCCTGCACAAGCTCATCTCACCAGAAATGTGTCAGGTAAACCAAACACGTGCCCACAGGCTGTCCCCAACAAGGGAGGTAATGTCAGGTACAGCCTGTGGGGGCTCGGCCTCCCTCACGGCGGAGAGGAGGAGAGCGAACACAGGCAACCCCACTGCCAACATGCACAGGACGCAGGGAAACCACAACTCTCAAGGGCAGCCGCAAGTAGGAGGCCAAGGAGAGCCAGTGGGGCCCGGGAAACACTGGCCGGGGAGGGCCTCCGAGAGAGCAAGAACAGCCTGAGAGAGGCAGCTCATTCAAGGACTCCAGGCCTCCCCTCCCACAACCCAACCAGCAAAGGAGACTCTGCTCATTCAACCGCAACCAACTAAACACAGTGTCCTCGGTCCACCACATCAGCCATGTAGTCATTTGTTATCTTCATCATCATAATAGCACCTTTGACATTTCCCATGCTTGGCTCCAACTCCATCATTACTTTCCAGTGTGGCAAAGGATGTCGCTCTTTGAACAGGAAGCATGGAGCACTTCCAACCTGCTGAGAGAGAGGGGCCCACGACTTTTGGATTCGGACTCCCCCAGAAGCAGATCTGCCATGAAACTAATAGCAATGAACCTTCGGCCACCCCCACCCCTTTCCTGGGAGGACCCAGCAATGTGTTCACATGGTCGGGTGGTTTGGTAAAATGTACAAAAGCAAGATATTCTTGTTTTCTTTTTCTTATAACCCCTCCCCACTCCAAACTGTCTAACCCAGAAAACCAGGGTCTGCCTCTGGCTTCCACCTAAATTTGGTGAGGACTCCCCCACACCCTCTGCAGTGCCACATGCATTCACATACATCAACTCATTCAGCCTTATGGGGTAGGTTATATTCTTATGCCACTTTTACACAGAAGGAAATCAGGATTCAGAAAGGTTCTGTGAGGGGCACCTGGGTGGCTCAGATGGTTAAGCATCTGCCTTCGGCTTGGGTCATGATCTCTAGGTCCTCGGATCGAGCCCCATGTCCGGCTCCCAGCTCAGTGGGGAGTCTGCTTCTCTCTCTCCCTCTGCCTCTCCCTTGTATTCTTTCTCTCTCAAATGAATAAATAAAATATTTGAAAGAAAGAAAAAAGAAAGAAAGATGAAAGAAAGAAAAAAGAAAGGAAGGAAGGAAGAAAGGGAAAGGAAAAGAAAGAAAGAAAGGAAGGAAAGAAAGAAAGAAAGGCTCCATGAGGTTCCATGACCTGCCTAGGGTCACTCAGATTGCAGGAAATAGACTAAGATTCAAATCCAAACCCCCAAATCCAAGCCCTGTGTTCTTACTCTTTCATCCCCTCCTAGTTGTCCTAAGGAGAGCTAAATAATAACCACAAACAAAAGGACACTGTAAAGAAAAAGTAAAAATGAAGCTACTCTTCTGATTAATAAGTTAACAAACACTTAATGATAATCACTAACTTTTACTGACCACTTGCCCAGTGGCAGACACAGAGCTAAATGCTTCTCTTGCAATAGTTCATTCACGGCTCACCATAATCCTATGAGATAGATGTTAGCCTCACTCTACAGATGAGGAAACTGAGGCTCAGAAAAGTTCATTAATTTATGCAAGAACACACAGTAAGTAGGAAAGCCAAGGATTCAGCTGAGGTCTAACTCTAAAGTCCTTGCATTTAACCATGGTGCACTGCTGCAGCTGGATGTGGGGAAAGCCCATCAGTGGGATGGAGGCAGGCAGAGAAATGCCTTCAGCATAAATCAGGAGTGTGGCCTAAGAGCTAGGAGGAAGGAAGGAAAAATGTTGATCAGAAAAGATGATTCTGGGCTCAAATGAACCAATCAACTGGTTCACATGGGCCTTGATGCCCAGATCCCAGCAGAGGTCCCATCTCTCAGAGGCTCCATTTAAATATTCTCTGCATGGCCCAATATCTCAAAGTGCCACAACAATTTCCAGTGAACAAGAAAGGTGTCCCCTATGTCCTGTAACTAACCTTCTGAGTACCCTGAGCTTTTTGGTTTGTCTGGGCAGAGCTTATCCCCTAACTTTTCTAAGGCTTCTCTGGTGCAGCTGAAGACTTTTTTCCACCCCGTGTGAAAATGAGATGGGATCCAGCCAGCTGTCGAGAAATGTACGATGAGATTATACCGAGAAGGAACCAACAAAGACAAAGGCCCCTAAAGAGTCACTGGCCTGCTGTGGCTTTTGTGGCAGAAATCTGAGTGGGCTCTGGCTCTTGAGTGGGGGCGGGGAGCAGAGAAGTGGCAATAACCATTTGCCTTTTGCCTTCTTGGGGCCTTCCTCTCTGTTCCTTGCTGAAGAGGCTGAGAGGCAGGGGACAGAAGAGTCACATCTTCAGTAGTGAAAAAGGCTGATACTTTAGGAAGAATTGTCTGTTGGTAACAAAGAGGACAAAGATGCTCATGGGTCTGCCTTCTTCACCTAGGCCTGTTGCTGGGGATCTGATGTCCCCTGGTGCTCAGCCATAGCTCTTGTACCAGCCCCTGCCCCGGAGCCTCACTTAGGCTGCAGTCTTTATGGGGTGCTCATCAACACACCCACCACGCTTCCAGGATGGGTACTCTGGGTCTTGGGTGCCCAGGCCGGGCACCTCACCTTTAGACAGGTGCCCTGACATTTGGGTGTCCTCTCTGCTGTGTCCAGGTCACAGAGAAGGCCTCACCCCAGATGATGCTCAAGGCTCAGGTGCAAGCTGGTCTGCACCCACGTGACCACACAGAGCTGAACCCCAGGCTGGGCCAGTGAAACGACTGTCCCCAGTCTGTGCAGGTGGCCGCAGAGGCCTGGGCACAGGTGGGCCGCCTCACCACCTACCCGGGCGGGGGGTGGCTCTCGGGGACCCTCACCTGTCCGGCCCGGGGGGCGGGGGATACTGCTGGCAATCGGATCCCTGATTTCCCTCCCGCCTGCCCGCCGCAAGGCCAAGCCGGTGTTCGAGAAGTCTCGGCGCGCGCGGACTCGGGGCAGAGGCCGCCGGGCCTGTCCCCGCGGTGGGCCGGGCACCGAGCCCGCAGGCCTCGGCGCGGCCCGGCTCCGCCCGCCCGCCCGCCCGCCCGCCCGCCGGGGCAGTAGGGCCGGCTCAACCGAGCCTCCGCGGCGCCCGGCCCGCCCGGCCTCACTTAACTGTTTCCCGCTGGGGCGGCGGCGGCTGCGGCGGCGGCGGGTCCCGGCTCCGTCTCACGCAGAAGCAGCT
>NC_058415.1:84431774-84644117 GCF_002201575.2 Neomonachus schauinslandi | reverse complement strand
CCTCCCCGAGCCCGCGGGCGGCCCCCAGACCGGCCTCCGAGCCCCGGGAGCCGCAGGCCTCTTGGAGTCTGGGCACTAGTCCCCCCTCCGCCAAGCTGGTCTCTTGCAGGGCCCCGCAGCCCACTCAGCTCTCCTAGGCCTCACTCAATCAGCCCTTCAGCACAGCCTAAGAATCCTGGACGCCCCCAGGCCTCGTGGCGCCGAGATGAACAACACACACACACACACGTTGGCCTCTTGCAGGCAAGACACCTGCCCTCCACCCCCACCCCACCCCCAGGCTTTAGTGAACATCAGGCCATTCCTTCAACTCTGCTCACTCCAGTTCAGGAGACCGCACTGTCCTAATTGACCCAACACAAGCTTAGCCAGGCCTCAGACCCTATTAATAACAGACCTCTCAAAATGACCCCAATCTCCCAGCAATTCTCTGCCTCCCCTTTATGCTGGGCAAATGATTTACCCACAGAGGCCCACAATCAGGGTTATGGGACTGCCCTGGAGGGAAGCATCTAGAGGTTTACAGAAGTGATGCCTTACAGTACTTGGGAAGAGGTGCAGGCCAGAGGATAAGATGAAGCTGGATGAGGAGTGGGGTCCAGAGCTTGACTCTCAGCTAGAATGGCTGGTACCAAAGACAGGAGCAAACTCTGCACCTTTAACCAAAAATGTCCCATACAGCCCCAGCAAGGCATTCCCAGACAGAAGCTGGCCTGCTATTTGAAAGAATTGTGGTCAGAAGGCTGGAGCCTTTAGAGCTGAGGGCAATGCAAGAGTGACTGGCATCAATTTGCTAATACATCAAGTCTAATTTTCACACATTCTAGGCTTTTCTAAACTGGCTGTTGGGGAAAATGTCCTGTGGGGAAGCGAGGCAAGTGTGTGCATTCCAAGTGTCTGTCTCACTCAGAAATGCCACTGGTTCAGATGGTTTTACAGACAAGTTTTTCTCAAACCATTAGGGGACATACAATCCCTATGTTTTTTAAACTGTTACACAGGGAAAAAAAAAAAAATCTGATAGAGATTACACCAAAAAGGAGAACTGCAGATCAGTATAGAACACTGGTGTCCAGATAATTTAATATGGATTATTTGAAAAGAGGCTCTATAGTCAAATAACTTGAGAAAGTACTTCCATTTATAGTCTACCTTTTGGAGAATCACAATAAGTGTTTGTATATTAAAGTCTCTGTGAAGTCCAGGGGTAAAGAAACTGTTTAACCTGGCATTTCTCAAACTCATCTGAGCCAGGACCACCTTTTGAAAGTTCTCCAATTATCTCTAATATGTGAATCACAACTATAGACCAACCCACTTAAGTATATAATAGTTGTAAAGCTACTAAACAAAATTTTAGTAGTTTGAATCCAACTTGATGTAAAACAAGTCAAAATCCACTATGATCAAGCAAGATTTATTCCAAAGAATAATTCACCATCAGGGAATCTATAAATTGAGTGCATTGCTAAAGAAAAATAAATCACAGGGTATTTCAACAAGACAGATGCTTTAAAATATTTGATAAACTTCAACACCAATTATAAATTTTTAAAAACCTCTCAGTAAACTAGGAAGAAAATTTAAACTTCTTAACATGATAAAGTTTATCAGAAGCCATCAACGAACATATTTAATGGTGAAACACTAAAGGTATTCTCATTTAAGTCAGAAACAAAACAAGGATGCCTGCCATAGCTGCTAGAGACTAATGCCAATGCAATAAGATATGAAAAATAAATAAGAAACAAATATTGGAAAGGAAGAGACAAAACTGTCATTATCTGTTCACGATTTAAGTGTGTATCTAAAAACAAAAATTGAAGAGAATCAGCCAAAAATCTTAAAGCTTTTGGTGAAATGGCTAGTTATAAGGTAAACACCAAAATCAATGGCTTTTCTAAATGTGAAGGGAAAAGACTTCCTTTCCATTGAAACTTCTGTGTTCTTTTTGACTTTGGCTGATTGCAGAGAGCAAATATTTTTATGTGTTCTCCCGACATGTGGCAAGTGGACCTGTTTCTTGTGCAGAGAGATACTATTGTCCAGCTACTATAGAGGTAAATCTCTCCAGTTCAGGGGGAAATATTATAGCAAGTCGACTTGGCTACAGATCAAAAGCTACATTTTTCTGTCAATTCCCAGGACTTTTATCTCCTATGTCACTTTCCTATATCTATGCCTCAGTTTCTTCCAAATTCAGAAGAGGGAGAGAGGTATTACTTATAGGATCCCCTAAATATAGCACTAAATACCAGTGATTTCTATTTAGAAAGTATGATTTTTTAAAGAAAATTATATTCACATTTGCAACAAATATTATAAAATAGCTGGGCTTAACATTAACAAGAAATGGGAAGGCCCATAGAAAGAAAACTATAAAATCTTACTGAAAGAACATAAAAGAAGTCCTTATTAAAAGGAAAAACATAATAAATCCCTGGGGAAGAAGTCTCAATATTGCAAAGATGTCATATCTCCCCTAACTCAATTTATCAATTTAGTGGAATCTAAATCAAAGAACCAATATGATTTGGGGGATGTGATGCAATGGAACATGACAAAATTATTTTAAAACTGATTTTGACAAATAAATATGGGAAAATATGCAGAAAATTTTTCAAATTGAATAATAGTATTATATTAAATTTGTAAGAATGAATATAAAATATAATATGAAACTTACATTACAACATACTTTATATATATTTTATATCATATATTAATATAATAACTTACATTTTAATATCTGTTAGAGCAGTAATACTGGTTATCTAACATATTAAAATATAACATAGGGGCACCTGGGTGCCTCAGTTGGTTGAGGGTCTGACTCTTGATTTTGGCTCAGGTCATGATCTCAGGGTCCTGGGATCAAGTTCCTTGTTGGGCTCCGAGTTCAGTGGGGAGTCTGCTTGAGATTCTCTCCTCCTTTTCCCCCTCCCCATCTCTAAAATAAATTAATCTTTAAAAAAATAATAAAATATAACATAAAACTTCAGTAAATAAAATTGTGGACCACCAGTGTAGGAATACACACTTTTATCATATACTGAGTTCCCTGTTTATAAATGCTTTGTTTCTAGCCACTGATCCATTTGTATATTCCTAATACTCCACTCCATGCCATATTATCTTGCCCAGATCACTTCAATAACATCCTTACTAGTCTCCTGGCTTTGCCTCCATTCAAACAATGGAAAACAGCAACCAGAGCGATCATTAAAAAAATAATAATAAAACAGCAAGTCACTTCCTTTCTTAAGGCCCTCCAGTGACTTTCCAAAAAATAAAATAAACTCAAATGCTCCAACACAACGCAACTGACCAGATCTCTTGCTCTCTGGACCTTGCCTGCCCCTCCATCTTCTCAGCTGCTCTAGCCATACTGGCTTCCTTTTAGATATTTAAATATGAAAGCTCTTTCTTCCCTGGGGGATTTCACCTAGGGCATTCCTCCTCACCATCTTTACAGGGTCTAGGCCCTTCTCATCCTTAAACTCTCAGCTAAATGTCACCTCTTTGGAGGCCTTCGCTGGTCATCTAAGTAGCTTCATATTGTATTCATACCACATCTGTTCATTTCCCACTTATCACTCATCACAATATGTAACTATTTACTATTTGTTTACCTGTTAAATCCTCAGTCTCCCCACCAGACTAAAAGCTCCACCATGGTATCTGTTCATCAAGCATAAATGTGCCCCATGTATTAGCCCCTCAATAAACATTTGTTTAATACATAGATGTGTCAACATTTAATACGTGCATACCCTCTGTCCATGTCTAACAATCAGGCAAGTGCACACAGATGTATGTTCAAGGATAATTATTTCAGCATTGCTTATAATGAGAAAATATTGGATATATCCTAAATGTCTAGCAATAGAAGATTGAGTCATTAAAAAAAGAAAGCTGTACTGACATAGAAATATACCATGATATTTTGTTAAGTAAGAAAATAAACCAAAACAGGGTATAGAACAGAATGCATTTATTCTATGAGCCTGTTAATTTTATATGTATTTATGAATATTTATATGTATTAAAATGCATTAGATACTTGAAAATGCATACCAAACATTAATAGTTTAACAGTGGCTATCTGTAGGGGGAGGATAGAGATTTTTCATTTTCTGTTTTAGCCTATCTGTATCTATATTTTAGCATCTTAAGAATATGGACACAAATAACAGAACACCCAACCAAGAGTAGCTTGAACAATAGGCATTTATTTTGCCAGCCAGAAGTCATCTACCTTCAGTCTCCCTGTTAGAGGAGAATGAAGACACTAAGAACACCTGTCCTTCTATCCTTTGCTGACATCCTCAGGTGGTTGTCTTTTATGTTTGTACTTGTTACCTCATTGGCTCCTCCAGCTTCAGATGTCACAGTCTCTTCTTTCACAGCATGAAAGCAGGTGGGGAGCAAAATCTTTCCCAGGAATTCCCCAGTAGATCTGGTAAGATCCCAAAGGCCAGAAATGGGTCACCTGGCCATCCTAACTGTAAGGGAGGCTAGGAAATTGGCTTTGTCAATCATGGTCACCTCCTGAGGCTGGTCATATTGACATGCCATTTAAAATCACTGTTCCCCTGGAAAACAGTGCGGAAGTTCCTCAGAAAATTTAAAACAGAACGACCACGTCATCCAGCAATCCCACTTCTATATACCTAAAGGGTATATACCCAAAGGAGATGAAAATGAGATCTCAAACAGACACCTGTAGTCCCACGTTCACTGCAGCATTATTTACAATAGCCAAGAGATGGAAACAACACACGTGTCTTTTGAGGGATAAATGGATAAAGAAAGTTTGAGATACATAGACACAGACACACAAACAGACACACACAGACACACAGACACACACACACACAGACACACAGGAATATTATTCAGTCATTAAAAAGAAGGAAATCCTGCCTTTGTGACAACATGGGTGAACCATGAGGACAAGAGGCTAAGTGAAAAAATCAGACAGAGAAAGACAAATACTGGATAAGTTCATCTATATGAGAAATCTAAAAAACAGGACTGATAGAAACAGAGTAGATGGGTAGTTGCCAGAGGCACTGGGGGGTGGGAGATGGATGAAGATGGTCGAAGGGTACAAACTTCCAGTTACAAAATGAACAAGTTCTGGGGATCTAACACACAGCATGGTGACTAGAGTAACTACACCATATTGTATACTGAAAAGTGGCTAAGAGAGTAGATCTTAAATGTTCTCACTAAACACGCAAATGCTAACTGTGCGAGGTGATGGGTGTGTTAACCAATCTTCCAATGGTGACCATTTCACAATACATATGTGTATCAAATCATCATATTGTATACCTTAAACTTACACAATGTACATGTCGATTCTATTTCAACACATCTGGAAAAAGATAAAAAATAAAATCAAAAACAATCAGTTTCCTTATCAGGGAGGAAGGCAATTAAGATTTTTCACAATTTTAATAATGAGTATAATCAGGAAAGAGAAAAGTCAGCGTATGTCAGACATGGTAAGATGCCAAAGGGTGTTCAATGAAGTGCGGCCAACAGTTTGGAGAGCAGGTCTTTGCTGCTTAGAAGGCCCTGCCCATGCAGGCCAAACACCACCTTGGCCAGCCTCCTGAACCTGAGATCACCACCGCTCACTTTTGTCCTCTTTGCCCCCCGCCGACCCCCCGTAAAGTTCTCCCAATTAATAAATACATCATGACTCCTCAGGCCACTTTCTGGTATTGATCTGTGGGAACTAGAACGGATTGATTCTGCCTTAAGAGAGCGGGGGTAAAATCTCATCAGTTATCAGTCTTGCTGGCTGAAACAGAACTTTGCCTTGATCTGCACAGTTGTTGATCTGGTCTGTGCTCTCAGACTGAACACAGAGGCTCACAGGAGCAGAAGGCAGGCAGGTGGGATGAACGTGTTTGTGGCAGAGTGTGCAAATGTGGCTGGCTCTCTTTCATGGAGTCTGACTGGAAGGATATGAAAAATAAACACAGAACCACCACAAACAGTGCTGTTGAAACTCAGAAACCATAACCACGTGCAGAACTGCTTTTAGAGGCACCACATAATGACAGACCCAAATTGTGATTCTTTCAATACCCTTTTTAGTCAAGAGGAGCTTGCTCCAGAGAGTTGGCACAAAGAAGGCATACGGTAGGCTTCGGGAGGGCCGGCACCTTAGGAGTCTTGTCTCTCTTTTCGCCACTCCAGGACACAGTTAGGTACTCAACAAATATTTCTTGAATGAACAGTGTCATTCTCAATGTCAGTTAGAAATCACGACAATTTCCATTCGCAGGCATTTCCCTGGGCCAGGCACTGGGCTCGGTCCTTCTGCATAAATCATTTCCCTCAACACAGACATGGATCCCATGACACAGGGATTATGATCCGCATATGACAACTATGGAAATTGGGGCTTCCTAAGTCGCACTGTGGTAAGTGGGGGTCAGAGGCATCAAACTCGAAATTGAATGCCTGTAGCTTCGCTATACAGACCTTTTGAACAGGATTCCCAGAGTCCTGGAGAACATTCTGTCGAATGGAGTCCTACTCTTCCATGGACAGTGGTTGTTCCCTTAATCCCTCACTCAGAGTCCTGGCCAGGCTTCTGGATTTAGAGAGTTGGTTTTGCCCTCAAGATGTGTCTGGGTGCCTCAGTGGGTTAAGCGTCTGCCTTCAGCTCAGGTTATGGTCCCAGAGTCCAGGAATCCAGCCCTGCGTTGGGCTCCCGGCTCAGCAGGGAGTCTGCTTCTCCCTCTCCCTCTGCCCCTACCCTGCTCATGCTCTCTCCCTCTCTCTCAAATAATTAAATAAAATCTTAAAAAAGGGGGTGCCTGGGTGGCTTAGCCGGTTAAGCATCTGCCTTTGGCTCAGGTAATGATCCTGGGACTCTGGGATCGAGTCCTGCGTCAGGATCCCTGCTCGGTGGGGAACCTCCTTCTCCCTCTCCCTCTGCTGCTCCCCCTGCTTGTGCTCTCTCTTTCTCGCTGTCAAATAAATAAATAAAATCTTTTAAAAATCTTAAAAAAAGATGTGCACAGTCTGGAGGAGATTCAGCTTTTGTTGGTAACGATCACCTGGTTATCAGCAATAGAAACGCACTCTAGCTTAGGCAAAAAAGAGAATTTGTGGAACAAATGGGGATTCTCATGGACGCAGTCACCAGACAGAAATATTCTGGGGCTTTTCCAGGGTCACATGTCCTCCTGTTATTCCTTCTCCCTGCATGTCTGCCCCTGCTCTTCACCCTCTCTAACAGACCGCTTTTCTCTTCTCCTTGTTCACAGTCTAACAGGGCTGCCATAACAGTACCCCCAGTCCTCCATGTATCACGTCGGGTCACATTCCAGTGACCTGCGACACAGGCAAGTGTCTCTTAGCTCTAATTCCAGACTTAGGGGGAGAGAATCTGAAAGGCCCACTAATGGCCAGGTCTAGCCTGAACCAAATAAACCAGACACAGGGGAGGGTCACGTCTATTTACCCATGTGCTAGGCAATGCTATCTGCAAATATTTCTCCTCATCTGTAGCTTATCTTCTTATTCTCTTGATGCTATGGATTTTTAATAGTGAAACTGGAGAATTCAAAGCCAAGAAGTTACCCTTTGTTTTTGTTGTTTGTTTGGTTTTACCTTGTATCATTTCTTCCCTGAAGAACTAAGCCATGGGAAAAAGGTTTTAAGGAGGGAAGAGGCTCGGGTTGAGGTGCTAGAAGGAATTACCAAGGAGAAAACACATTGGGTAATCTTCTAAAATATTTACCAGCAACACAGGTATTACATTATAGTGTGAAGCAATCTGCCCAAGGGTATCAATACAAATGGTCAAAGTCCTGTTGTAACAGTGAGAAGAGAAATACTCATTCTTCCAGGAAGAGGCTACAGAGAAAACGGATGTCCACTGGTCCTTGAAGAATGAGAAGCAGTCACCAAGCAGGCAAAGGAGGAAAGCTGTGGGAATACACAGAGTAGGGAGGAAGGTGAGGGGTGACTGGAGCTGTCATGAAGGGTTGGTGGCCAGAGGGGCGAGGGTGAGGTTAAGCGGTGGGCCAGGGCCCGCTGGAAGGACCAGCTGTCCCAGGCTAAAGGACAGCAGTTGAAAGACCTATATCCCCCAGAATCGCATATCCAAAAAAACAGTTTTACATATCAGCCTGTACTGAGGACTCCCGACTTTGTCTCTAGCCTGATCCTCCTCCCTGAACCGCAAACCTTTTTTATCCCACAGCCCACTCGACATATACATTTGAATGCTTAGTGGGCATTTCCAACATAACACTACTTCTAGAACCTGGCTCCTGACTGCACCTTCTAAACCCGCTCCTCCCTCCATCTGCCCCATCTCACCAATTGGAAACTACATCTTTCCAGGTGCTCAGCCAAACCTGGGAGCCATCTTTGCCTCCTTTCTTTCTTGTATCCCTCACCTCCAATATTTCAGCCTCAAGGCTCAGGGCAGTAAAGGAGGTGTGTCCGCTGAGCGCCAAGGTTCTTCTCTGTGTGGAAGAAGGCAGAGCATGTTCCATTGGAAGTATGCATACAAGTTGGCCAGGCAGGGAAAGGCGGGGCACAGGAAGGAGGTGCTCCAGGCAGAAAGGATATGCGCAAAGGGCACCAAAGTAGGAGAAGGGAGGTCTTGTATGGAGAGGGGGCAGGGGGCGAGGGGTGTCAATCTGACTGGAGGGAGCTGGGGGAAGTAACAGTGCTTGTCAGTGAGGCAGGAAATACAAGTAGGGAAATGTGAAAAAGAAAGACAATGTGGCATTATATAAGCAGAACTGCACAGCTGTCTGTAAGTTGCAGACAGACATCACCGCGAAAAAGCTGAATGGGAGCACAACGTTGAGAATGCTCTGGCGTACAATTTAGGCCACAGGGTAAGCACAAAATTCATCTTAGGAGCCCTACGGGGAAAGACTCTCAAACGGGTAAATTAGTTATTATAATAAGAGGGCTGTATGGCTACAAATGGAGGGGGGCATCATAGTAAAAGAAGACAGACAGTGACTTCAAATGTGACTACCAAATTGAAAGTTTTGAGGGTGATTCTTCGAATGCAAAGTGGTAATCGGCCTCAGTTAGCTTCTCACAAAGGCAACTCCAAACCATTCCACAGTAGTTCATGGAGCAGATGCACTTATTTAATGATGATAAAAGGTTCTCACGGGTGATTCCAGGAAGCCAACGTACGTTATCTGTGCATACTGGACTCGTGTGACTATGCACATGCGTGGTGCACGTGTGTGTGTGTGTGTGATCTATGTAAAGCTGTCAATGGTCTTTTCTATGAAAGGAATGTTCTTTATTGTGCTATTATTTCCTTCTGACTTATAAATATTAAGATGCCCTTTATGTCATGAAATAAAGTGGCAGTATGTACTTACGAGACAAAAAAACTTTTGTTGCTTTCCAAATTAGTTTTTGGAATTTACGCATCCATGATCCCAAAGTCTGGGAATCAGGGCCTCCCTGATTAAACATTTGGTTTTGAAATTTTGGCTCCAGCTTTGACCTGAGCATCCTTTTAGGATGCAAGTTTCCGTTTTTTTTTTTTGGTCCGGGGAGGTAAAATTCGCCCAGCACTAAGGGCCATGAGTGACAAATTCAAAAGGGAAAGAAGTGGACTCTAATTTTGGAATCTAATCATAGCTGGGGCTCCCATTACTCACGGTTCACGTTTGTCTTGCAGGCACCAGAAGCGCTACCTTGAAATTAAAGACAAATCAAAGTCTATTACTCCCTGCGGGAGAGACTGTTAGGAGCCCTCAGGTGTACCTGTGAGCTCTTCTAGGTCCCCAGCCTCCCTGTGGCTAGCTTGGCCCTGTGACTAGTTCTGGCCCATGGGATGTGAGCAGAGTGATCTGCATTCCTTCCTTCCGGCTAAGGTGGATAAGATCTCGTGTGCCTTCTCCTCTCCCTCCCCTCCTCTACCTGTCCCTAGGTAGAGGACATAATGGTGACCAGGAAGCTACCAGTTGATTGAGCTACAAAAGGGAGGCAGCTGAGCTCCTGAGTTACCAGTGAGAGGAAATTGTCCAAACACACAGTTGACTGCAACTCAAAAGAAAAGCAAACTCCTCTGGTGGAAAGCCACTGAGACTTTAGGGTTTATTTGTTACTGCAGCATAGCTTGTCCTACTCTGACACACCGCCTTGCTAAAATACCCACCAGGGCCTTCCCCTTGCATTCGGACAAAACCCCACCACCCTTTCCTTGGCCTATAAAGCCCCACACGTGCTCCTTCACACCTGCTGGCGTCCCTCTCCCACACTCACTGGCCACACCAGCCTTCAAAGGATGCCCGAACACGCCAAGCTCATTCCCACTGTAGGGCATTTCCACCAGCAATTCTTTGGCTTGGATAGGTTGCTGCCAGCCCCTCACTCTTGACATTCACCTCACCCTCAAGGGAGCAGAGAAGCCTTCCTTGATCACCTGAGTTCAAAAGACGCCATTCATCACTCTGTCTCATCATGTTTTATTTGTACCCTGGCATTTATCACTACCTGGTATTTTCTTTTTTATTTACTTGTTCATCTGTTTCCCATCTTGTTTATCTTCTTTACCGCATGTATTTGCTGAGTAGATGGATGAATGAACAAATGACCTCAGTGCTGTTACCTTGCATCTGCCCAGGGAGTTCACGGTGCCTAATAAGCCCCCGAACAGTGGTCCTGTTGTCCAACACTGTGCCCCAAACTAGCCCCAAACAGCAGCTTACGCGAATGGCAATCATTTGCTTTTGCTCATGAATCTGGGGGTTGGCTGGGTTCTGCTAGGTGTTCTCACTTGGGGGTCTCTCAAGAGGGGGTATTCAGATGGTGACTGGGGCCCAGCTCATTCTGAAGACCTCTTTATTCACATGTCTGGCTCCTGGATTGGGAAGACTCAAACATCTGGGGTTTATTCCACTGACCAGCTGTGTGACTTCAGGAAGGTTACTTAATCTCTTTGAGCCTGTTATTTTTATATGCAAAACAGGAACAGAAGTAATAATAATACCTACTATTTATTTGACATCTACTATTTCCAAGCACCGTATATGCTAAACTCTTTGCATGCCTGTCTCCCCAAATCCTTAGAACCACCTATTTGTAGATATTCCCATTATAAAACCTCCTGATTTTATAGATGAAGAAGCTGAAGTTCAGAGATGTTAAATGTCTTGCTCAAAGGTATATAGCTAATTTTGCCAGGAACTTCTAGTTAATGTAGTGCATGGGGTCAGTATGGGAAATCCCCACCCCTACATACATGAAAATGCAAGATAAAAATAAAACCAAAAAATGTAAATGCACAGCCGAGTTCAAAGCCAAGAAAGAGGGAGCCCCAGCGACCAGACAAACAGGGAACTTAGAGTCAGGACAGTGAGCAGGATCTGAGGTTGAGGGGCTCCCTGGGGAGGGGGCAGGTGGGAGCCAGGAGTCCCAGGAGGTTGCTTGCTAAGAGAAAGAGGCTCTGCCCAGAGCTCTCCCGCCCCCAGTTCCTGCGAGCAGCCACGAGACCTCTAGTGGAGCTGGAGGATCCAAGTGGCATGGCTAAGTCCGGCCTGCAGCGGGCATTCCACCCGGCCACCTGATACCCCGCCTGTGCGCCGACCGTTGGGCACCGTCCATTTATTTCCACATTCAACTTAATAAACCATCTCCAGACACCTCTGTAGTTGTCCTTTCTAGTTAGCATCCACTCTAAAAGTCTGTTCGAACGGACGAAAGATAAAGAGGAAACAGGAAACCTTGGAAAGGAAACAAAGCACTTGTAAATCCAAGGAAAATCAAAGATGAAATTGCAACTGCCGTTAAAGAAGGCATGAGTCTGGAAACACTCCTTACCAAAAGTTGGAGATTAACAGAGCCAAGGCCACAGGTACAAGGGGCCTTTTGCCCTCCAAGAAAGCTGTGGTGGAGGATCCAGGTGGCAAATGAAGCTGCAGAGCACCAAGATTAGCTAAACTGACAGACAGCATGAACAGGGAGCTGGAAGGGAGAAAAGACACAAAGACAATCCCGGGTTACGATGGGTCCAAGGAGAAACCGTTACAGAAATGAGAAAGTACCATACTTACGAAAAGACCAGGACAGAAACTCTACCTCTCAAAACTTACGGGGGAAAATTTCTGCCCGCTGGTCCGTGAAAGAGACAAAAGACTTGCCATCAACCCGGGCAGGCGTGGAAAAGAAAATGGGAGGTCCGGGGCCGGGCCACACTCTGGCATCAAGCCTGGAGCCTGGAGACTTAGCCTGGGAAGTTAATAAGCAACCTCATCTGAGACCAGACCCCAGTGGAGGCAAGCTTCAAACTGCTCTATCGATGCAACCCAGGGCATATGGGCCCCCCGGGGAAACAGAGCTTACAGCCAACAATTCCAGAGCACACAAGGAAGCCACCAAGAGAAAGGCCCAGGGGGTACATCCCAGGGGGACATTGGTACCTCAGGACCTGGAGATGACAGAATGACCTGAAAGTGCTGTGCCTTTTAGCCTGTTAGTGAAATAGAGGGAGTGCTGGAACCCTACACCAAGAACAGGGGAGGAAGGGAAGGACCGGGTTAGCATGCAGTAGAGCTGATCTTCAAACCCACGTCCGCAGCTGAGCTACATCGATGCTGCCACTTAGGGCCCGTGTGTTGGGAGGGGGAGGAGGCGGCGGCGGGGGGGGGGGGGGGGGCAACAGAATCGCTCTCCTGTCCTTCCCATCTCCTTCCCATTTGTTTCGCAAGACAAAGTTTGCTCCCTGAGTTAGAAGCCGGCAGTGACGGCCACTGATTTTCCAAAAACAACAGAGGAAAGGGCTCAAGCCCATTTACACAGGGCCAATGGGGGTGGCGGAGAAAGTGAGGGTTAGCTACTGCCCTACTGCTCCAGGGCTTTGGGTGCAGACTGTGGGTGGAGAGTGGCGGGGGGGGGGGGCGCCTGTGTGCCGACGACGGTGGCCTTCATGATGACCCCCCCACCACACACCGCTGCTTCCTCCTTCCCTGCCCCCACTGCATTCCGCTCAGTCCCATTGTTTTTGCTTCTGTTTCAGGTTTGGTGACAGTTTTAAAGACACCAACATGCCACAGCATCCACCCTGCAGCCAGCCCAGCCTCAGCTGCTGTCCGCTCAGCGTCATTGCCAACATATGTTTAACCCGCTGTTCTTTCGCTTTTGTAAACACACTGTCTTCTTTCAACTCTCAAATTAATATGATCCTTCCCCTCTCCTTTCAAATCCCGCCTTGCAGCCACATGCCTGATCAGATTTTACGTTTACAGACACACGCGAGACGGGACTCACATGCACAGGACCCAGAGGCGGGCAGATCCCCTGCTCCCCCAGACCTCCAGGCCCCCAGACCTCTGCCGTCCTGGAGGACCTACCACGCTGTGGACACACTCACAGCGCGGTCAGGTTGACTCTGAACACTGTGGAGGCCTCATGAACACAGGTACACCGAGACCTGGGGGCCTTGAAGGTCAGACCCTAGGATGGACAGACATACACACAGACACTGACGCAGACACATGGGTGTGCAATCAGGCGGTCACAGGAACCCACAGAACAGCCGTGCATCCACAGACATTGTTATGGACTGAAGTGTGTCCCCCAAAATTCACATGTTGAAGTTCCAAGCCCCAGGACCTCAGAATGGGGCTGAATTTGGAGGCAGGGACTTTAAAGGAGTAATTAAGGTTATGAGGTCACTGTGTGTGCCCTAATCCAATATGACTGGTGACCTTTTAAGAAGAGAAGACTTGAACATGGATGCACACAGAGGGAAGACCCTGTGAAGATCCAGGAAGAAGGTGGCCATCTACAAGCCATGGAGGGGCCTCAGAAGAAACCAACCCTGCCAAAACCTTGATCCCAGACTTTTAGCCCCCAGACTGTGACAAAATAAATTTGTTGTTTAAACTATCCTGTCTGTGGTACTTTGTTTGGCAGCCCTAGAAAATTAATACAGACATGGGGCCCAGGAGATTTCCAACATCCCCCCAACCCAAACCCAGACCCACAGCCGTCTTCACAGCCTCACACAGGACCCCCAGGTCAGCACACCCCCCACACACAGACCTGAAGCCCAGGTCCTGCTGGGGAGCCCCACTCCCCACAGCCCCTTTCTCAGCACAGGGGCTGAGTTTGGCCCCACCTTCCAGCATCACCAAGATGCAAGAGGGGAGGGCAGCCAGGGACTTCCTCCACCAGATAGCGAAATTGTAGAAAATGCTAGAATGATAAGAACTCACCCATATTGGATAGGTTTCAAGGGCTGTTCCAAATACTCTGCAGGTATGATCTAACCTTCTCAACGACTCTTTGAGGTAGGTACTATTATCAAAATCCCCATTCAAGAGACAGCACAAGTAGGACACAGAGAGGTTAGGTAAGTTGCCCAAGACCACAGAGCCAGCAAAAGCAGAGCTGGGGCTTGAGCTGGAGCAGCCCGGCTCAAGCCTGGCTCCGAACCATGGGGCCATCTGCCACCAGGATCAGAGACAGAGCCAAGTTACAGAGAAACTCAAACACTGGGGCAAGAAACAAGTGAGCCAAAACGTTTTCCCCAGGGCAGATATTCCTTGGGTCTTCAGGTCCGAGGCAAAACCCTGCACTCAAGGCTGGCAAAATAATTGGCAAGGTCCAGTGCCAAATGAACACCTAGGCCCCCTGTTTGAAAAGCAGGGAAAAAGCACAACGAAAAATGTTCAGATGCAAAGTTTTTCTTTTTTTCAGTGGTCTCTCTCGACTTATCAAAACATTTTTTGAGATCTCATGCCACTCTAAGAAATCATTTTAAATTATTAGCATGCATTTTACTTATTAGGCAATATCAGTGTTGAATGCAAATAGAAGAGCATGTAACTCGTACGCAGAATCACCAAAACCATACACCTATTTTGTCGCTCACATAGAGATATATATATTCCTTCTCACCGGAATAGCAGGAACGCCGCACAAAATGAACTCAACTATTTTTATTTCACTTCTTGATATATGCACACACTACTAACGCTCCCTGCCTTTAGCTTACTGACGAGTAGGGAGACTTGAGAGGTCATGGTTTGCAACGTAAGTGGTTGGCTCATCCAGGGAAGCAGCATGAATCCAAAAGGATATGAAAGGGTTGGTTGGTAGTTCATGTTGCCTTCTTTCTACTGTTCCCAGCAAATCCTTAATTGAAGGGAAAGTGTGGCCACTTGAGGCTGTGGGCACCCCACTTAGTAGAAGAAGGAACACATTTACCTTCTAATTGCTCAGAGTCTCACTGGGCTCCCATGCATTGTGGGTCCACTGGAATTCTGCGCTCGAGGGGCATGGCAAATGCCATACGCCAACAGGGGGGCCAGGAGTGGTGGCCACAAACATTGTATGTGTTGTCTCCTCTGCCCCCAGGCACGCTCCATTGTCCCATTGGACTTCACTTACAAAATACAAGTTCAAAGATACAGTTGTTCAGAATGTCAAAATGACAACCGCAGAGCATTAAACAAAGCACAGCGTTCTCCTGAGTGCAGGTATGACTGTATCCAGTCCTGCCCTGGCCATGTTCCTGGCCCCAGAACAGCCTTAGCTCACAGCTCCTCCTTCCTCGGGTCGAGCCGAGGCCCACACAGAGCTCCCTCCGCTGCCAAGTGCTTCCCCAACCCGGTCCCGCTCCTCTGCCCTGTGTCAGAAGTCACTCGGTGTCTGGAAGTCCATCCTTTTATCTGACCTAATTTCAGGATGCTGGAATTACAAGGACACGTTCTCCACCTGTTTTGAGGGGAACTGAGTATTTCTTGTTCTTATGACGCAGACTAACTATGATCCAATCACTTCAAGTACCATCTATAACCCCCAAATCTTCACCAGGAGCCCACGCCTTGCTTCTGTGTTTACCCAGATGCCTACAGGATGCTTCCATCTGAATGTCTACAGACATCTCAGGCCTGGAGAAACTTACCCACCCCCCCCAACCCAGACCTGTCCCCCATCTCAGTATTAGGGGTCACTGTTCTTCTGAAATCAGGGGGGCATCTCGTGTCCCCTCCATACAGCACCCCCCCCCCACAAACTACAGAGTATACCTCTATAAGACCTGTCATTTCTGCTCCATGCCCCATCACTGGGACCATGGCAGGAGCCCCCTCACCCAGTCTACCCTCCTCACCATTCTCAAGCATGTATTTTATTACATCAGTGCCCTACTCAGAAACTTCTCAGAGCTTCCCGTTGCTTCTGAGTGAAATCTGCACTCCTTAGCTCTGGGTAACAAGGTGAACATTTCCCCAGGGGAAATAATGCCCCAGGAACTAAAAATAGAGTGGGTAATTGGACATGGTGGATGGAGAGGGGTTTCCTCTGCTCTCTACAGACAAGACCGTGGGCTGGGGGCAGAGGGTGGGTTTAGGCTCAGAGAATGGTCAAAGTTGGAAACCCCTCCAAAGCTGACAGGCTCAGGTTGCCTTGGGGAACATGGCATGGTGCAGGGAGGTGCGGAAAGGTGCTGCAAGAAGGTAGGCCGGGGTGTGTCTGAAACAACCATATGGAGCTGAAGCACCATAGCTGAGTGAAGCAGAGATTGCTATGTGATCACCAAGCTGGTTTCCTCTTCCTGAGCACATGCTAGACTACATTTCCCAGTCTCCCTTGCAGTTAGGTGGGGCCATATGACTGAGTCCTGGCCAATGGAACATGAGGATTGGTCACTTCCAGGCCAGATGACTAGAAGTCTCCAGAGCAATCCTCCACGCTATCTCTTGTGTCCCATTTAGCAGCCAGATGCAGAGGAAGAGACAAGACATCACAAGATGACAGACCATAACACAGAAGGGGCCCAAGCCCCTGAGTGACTGTGTGGAACAGAGTATCCCCTCCCCCACCATGCACACTGAATTGTGACATGAATGAGAAATAAACTTTGGTTGTGTTAAGGCACTGAGATGTTGAGGGTGTCAGTGCTAGCAGTTACCTTATCCTGACTAATCTAGTTTCTACACACACACACACACACACACACACACCTGCACCCTAAAGAATGATTGCCCATCAGTGGTACGCCTGGCTCCCCACCGTCTGTCAGTGAGGAGGGAGTTCACAAGCCAGACAGCCTGTTTCTCTTCATAATTCATTTTTAATTACACAAATAGTTCATGAATACCTTCTCCTTTTTTCCCTTCTGTGAGACAGTATGGAAATACAACAATGAAGTTCGATCCTCTTTGACACCTTCCCACTAGCCCCACTTACCTACCACCTTCCTGCCAGTGCCACCACGTGAGCTCCTTTCCCTCAGTCTCAGAGGTCGCTATTGCTGTTCTCCTTTGAGTCATCCTTGCAAATATTTTTTATATCTTTGTATCTATAAAAAATTTAAAAATTATCGTGTATGTTTCTATTTCTCTGACTCTACAAAAAAGATGTCCTGCTTTATGTGTTTCTTTATTCACCCAATGATATCTCTTGATGTTATGGCATAGATTTTTCTCATTCTTTTTTTTTTTAAGATTTTTATTTATTTGGGAGAGACAGAACAAGCAGGGGGGAGGGGCAGAGGGAGAGAGAGAAGCAGACTGCCCGCTGAGCAGGAAGCCTGACACGGGGCTGGATGCCAGGACTCTGAGATCATGACCTGAGCCGAAGGCAGATGCTCAACCAACCGAGCCACCCAGGCGCCCCAGATTTATCTCATTCTCATGAACAGTTGCGTAGTACTTCCTAGCATGGCCGTGCTAGGGTTTATCTGGCTAGTCTCCTGTTGACGGACATGTAGGTTTTCTCTGAGTTTTTACTCTTCTGAATAATACTGCAACAAACATCCCCCTGCAGGCCTCCTTATGCACACGCACAAGCATTTTCTCCAGGGGAGATACCGGCGAGTGGGCTTGTCTTTCAAAGCAGTTGTGCCAATTTGCACCATCGCCCACAATATGCAAGAGTCCCTATTTCCGCACATCCTAACATTTAATATCAAATTTAATTTTTTTCACGAATCTGATGAGTGAAATATAGTTGATGGTAGTTTAATGTTTTATTTCCTTGATTACTGGTGAAATTGAACATTCTTCAAGTTTATTGGCCATTTGAATTTCCTTTTCCATAAATCGACTGTTTTTTATCATTTGCTGAGTGCTCTATTGGGCCATTTGTCTTTTTCTTATTGATTTGTTAGAATTCTTTATATATTCTGGATGCTAATCCCTTATCTATTATATAAATTGCAAATATTTTCTCCCAGGCTATAGCTTGTTTCTAGCTTGTTTATGGTATCTGTTGTCACTTAGAAGTTTTACACTTCAGTATAGTGAGAGCTATCAATTGTTCCTTTTATGCTGCTTGCTTCTGGCCATTCTATTTTCAGCAGTGACACCGTGAGGCGGGGAAACGAGCAACCAGGAACACAGGCCCTCCCTCTGGTGGACAGACTAGATTTGCTGATCCTTTCTGTGAGCAGTAACTTCAACAGACTCCTGCTGAGGCTCTCAGACTTAGTTCAGCGGGAAGGGAGAAGGCAGGGGGGCCAGCAGGTGCCACAGGGAGAGAAGAAAGACACTCTTCCCTCTACGGGGAGATCGGATTGGAGAGTCACAAGGAATATTAAAAGGTGACTTTATTTTGTACCCCCTAGGCTGGTTCAGCCAGACATATGGCTTCTATTCCAAGTTCTCCATGATACAGTCCCCCTTTTGACTTTTATTGTTAACTACACCCCCTTCAAGTAGCCTTCCCTCCAGTTACAACAAGTTCTGTACCAAACCACAATCATACTCTGTCCCCTGAAGAGACAGCAGACAAACCAATGGCACTTATTCTGAATCAGGCTCTGTGCTAAGCTGTCTGCATACCATGCTGGCAGCCAGGATAAGCTGGCTGTGTTGCTGTAAGAAGCAACTCTAAGCTTCCAAGTCTATATCCCGCTCATGCTACCGGTCCAGGGCACACTGGCTGCGACCTGGCCACATATTTTCTTTCTTCCAGGATGCAGGCTTCTGGAGCACCTTCTGTCTAGACCCTTGCTGGTTGTGGCTATTTCAGCTGGAAGGAGCGTGGCAAAGCACAAACGAGCTCTTAAGAGCTTCTGCCTAGAGCAACGTGGCCAAAGGAAGTTGCATGGCCAAGACTGACTTCAAGGGGCTAGGGTGTGGGTGACCAATAAAATAACCTACCATGGTCGGGCCTTCTGGCCACCACATATTCAGCACCCTCTACGTAGAGAACCTGCTCACCTCTAGGCAAGGAATCCAAAGTCCCCTCCAAACACTGGTGCAAGCTCAAAGTCCAAGATTTCTGCATGATGCCTAGAATACCCTTCATCAGAGGGAAGGGAAGTGGCTCATTTTGGTTCAGGGATCTATGAGCCGAAAATGCAGGCTACCTTCCACCCACAGGCCCAATCACTGTGGTGAAATGGGACAGGGCAATCACAGTTAACACTCCCATTCTGAAGAGACAAGAACAGGGGACATATGGCAATCACAGCTCTGTCGATTCTGAAATCATTCTGGACACACATTTAAGAGGTCTATTCCCTAGGCATGGGGAACATTCCCTGATTAGGCCCCAATTCCATCTCCTTGGGGGGGGGAATGCCCCAGTCCAGTGCTCTCTGTGGCTCTGGGGGATCCTTCTCTTCAAAGATTCAACCATAGGCAAATCCACTTTTATGGATCAAACATCCACAGAACATTGGATTGAATATTGACAATTTCAAATGGTCCAACCTATCCTCTTCCACATATGATGACAGCATTGGAGAATATGCCCAGTGTGGGGGTTGAACAGATTTCTCGTCCTTTTTTCTTTCCATGAAAGATTGGAGGCCCAAAGAGTGAGGTTAAGGCTTAAGCAGTCACGATCTTTTAGATGAGGCTAGTTTTTCTTAATGAGGAAGGTATCAGTGAACAGTAATACAATCTACTATCTTATCACATTCAATCTACATAACTCTCTGAGATAACTGCTTTAATGATCTCTCTTCTGCAGACAAGAAAAGTGAAGCTCAGAGAGGTGAGGTCCTCCGTCTGAGGCCCACACAGCTAACATGTTTTTAATTGTATTGCTACACTGCCTCCCCAAAAAGAAAAAAAAAAATTAAAACTTCTATCACAAGGTTACAGATGGGTCGGGAGAAGAGGCATCCGAGGCATCTCTCTGATTCCTTGTGCTCAGTTATAATTTCTACTTCGTGATGCAATATTTTCATCATGCTTCTTTCAGCTTCAGCTCCCCTGCCAATTCTTCCCAAGTCTCTCCAATCAAACACCCTAGAGAGGAAACCTAATCGGCCCAGCCATCGGTCATAGGTCGCTGGCCAGCCTATGATGGGCTCTTACTGGGTCAGACACTCTCCCCCGGTCAAGTAGGTCAGGCTAAGGTCAGGAGATACAAAACATGGCTTCCAAGGCAGCAGGGAATCAAGGAGAATTTTAATCCCCCATAAACACCTTCACACATGCTGCTCCCTTTGCCTGGAATTCCCAAGTTCTGGCTACATTCAGTAGTCATGCTGCTTAAAGCAACTCTGATTACATGCGCTATGCTAAATACATTTAACCTTTATAAAAACCACCTGATGTAAGCTCCATCCTACTCCCATTTTAAAGACAAGAAAGCTGAGGCCCAATGAAACTAAGGGACTAGACCTCTGACTCACATCTTAACCTTCACAGCTGAGGCTTCTGAATTAGAGCACTTTACTATAGCAGGAAGTCCCACAACACCTCTTCCTGGAAGCCTTCCCTGATTCCCCCTTGTCGAAGTGACTTCTCTTTACTGAACACCCACCAACCTTTCTCCCACTCTTATGATCTGAGCACAATTTGACTTGTGCCATGTCTCAGGGCTGCGTGGGATTCATCTCCGCATCTTCATTCATTCTTTCATTCGTTCCTTCCTTGAATATTTATTGAGTGCCAGGCTCTGTGCGAGGCACTAGAGATACATTCAAAAAGAGTCCCTGCTTTCACAGAGTTTATTGTCCAGTGGGGAAGACAGACATTAAACAGATAATGACACCAATAATTATGCAATTACAATTGTTATAAATGTTATGAAGAAGTCCAGGGAGGATATGAGCATTTATAACCGGGGACACCTGACTTTAGAGGGTGGGGGCGATGCCTCTAAGAAAGCAGCATTTCAGCTGAGTTTCTGGAAGGACAGGTACGAACTGGCCAGGACCAGAGAAGGTTGGGGGGAACGGAGAGTTTCAAGACAGAGAAAATAGCTGGAGCCAGGCCCGGAGGCAAAAAGAACTTGGTGGGCTGAGCCTGGGCACAGCAGGCCAGGAGGGCAGGGAAGAGGAGGCAGCCAGCGCATGCCTGGCACCGCTGTTTGAACGAGTCTCCCCGCATCCATGCTGTCAGCCCAGCCAGAGACTCCTGGCCTGGGTGGCAGGGGCTGGAGCCAGGGGTTGTGGGTATTTTGTCTCTGGCGAGCCAGCAACCCCGTGCTCCTGGGTCAGGAGGAGGGAGGTAGCAGAGGACGTGCACAGCACACTTTTTATATATGTAGGGCCATAATATTTAAGTGTCTTGGCTGTAAGCCTGCGACTAGGTCCCCCGACAGCCCAGCCTTGCTCCGCACGCTCTAACAGCTGTCTGTAAAACCCGTTTATGGAGCCTCCATAAATTTCCCAGCTGCTGCAAACACAGGGCTGGGGACAAAGAGTCTGTGGGAGGGAGGCGTGGGAGAGCTGCTTCAGCGTCTCTGCTGGCTCGTCCTCTGGGCCCCGGCTTGCCCCCTGCCCACCCGGGGCTGCCTTACCCTAAATTCTTTTATTGAAGCTGATCTTAACATCGACCCCGTGGGGCCTGGCTGGGCAATCCGGCTCAGCACGGACGCAGGCACTTTCAAGATTGCAGCAAAAGGTACAGTAAATCAGAATTAAGTGTCATGATAGTGATTTGAACTGACACTGTTTTCACCTTGTCCATTTACTGGGAAATATATAACAGGAATAGATTGAGCCTGTCATATTGTACCTGAAAAATACTGCTGTTCGGGTAGGAAGGCAGTTGGCACCAAGGCAGGGTCCCAGGGGACCATGGGGTGTATGGACGGGTGGAGGGGACTTGCTGTCCGCATCCCGCTGGGGTGAACACTTGTCCTGGGAACACTGGGAACCCGAGTGCTTTTCTAAGGGCCCGTTTAAGGCAGAACCAGCCTGACCAGGCTCCCAGGCTGTGTCTCAACTGCTACAGGGACCCTGGGCCATCTTCATTTCCCCAAGGGCCCAAACCACTCAGACTACAGGGCATTTTTAAAAAACTTTCTATTGAAGTATAACATAGATACAGAAAGGTGCACAAATTGTAAGTCTATTGCTTGATTTATCTTCCCCTAATGGAATACACCTGTGCACCCAACACCCATATCAAGAAACATTACAGAAACCCCCAGATGGGCCCCTGTGCCCTCCCTCCAATCTCTGCCCCCCCTCCTCCCACAAAGGGGGACCACTATTCTGATGTCTCAAGCTGTGGACTGATGGTGTATGTGGCATTTTAACAAGGGCATTTTTAAATTCCCACCCGTTTTTTTTGGCCCTCAAAACAGGAACCTCTCAGCTTTAAAATAACTTATAAGGAATATGAGCAACACATCTTGAGCCCAATTCAGAGACAGGGCAGGGGTAGGAGTGAACAGCGGGGGAAGGATCTGAGATGGATGTGAGATGGCAGGGGTGGGGCAGGAGTCAGAGGTAGAGTAGGTGAATAGGGAGTGAGGCTCAGGACTGGAGTGGGATGAGGTGGGGATGGAGGGTCCAGGAGGGGCCGAGGCTCAGAGATGGCAGAAATTTCATGATTGGGGTAAGTAGGTTCAGGAATGGGGATCAGCGACAGAGTAAAGGTCAAGGATGAACTGAGGGTCAGGTTCAGGGCAAATTCAGAAACGGGGTGGAGCCACGAGCAGGAAGGGCCCAGGAAAGACAAGCTCTTTGCAGCCAGGACTGGGGCTGATTCCCTCTCCATCAGGCCAGCCCCTGGCAGCCCCAGGAATGGGGTGGCTCTGCCTCCTTGCCCCTCCCAACTGAAGCCCTCCTCCCGCAATCCTGACTGGGTGAAGAGCTGATTTGCGGCTACAGCGCCCCCAGCAGGTCGCCTCAGGTATTACTCTTACTGCCCTGCGCTCTGGCTCTGGGTCTGCTCAGATTTGGCTACCACCCTCAGCCTCCTTTTTCCTGCTGAATTTGAACTCTGCCCTGAACCCACTCTGCTTGGCTGGGGCTTGAACCCCCTGCATAATCCACGCCAAGTCCCATCCCCAAAAGTCACAACTGCTCTGGGAGCTTCTGGTTGCTGGCTGGAGACCTCCTGTGAACCTATCGTCCTGGTGCTACTGTCGACCTGTTGTTGAAAGACACCTCTCAGGCATGGACAGCTGTCCTTCTTGACCTCCACCTTCAAGCCGGTCCAACACACCACGCAGTCAGGGACCACACAGCTGCCTCCTTCACACAGGACACCCCTTGCTTCCTTCTGGCCATTTCCTTTCGACCTGCATCCACTTCCCGACCCCGCCTCCTGCTAATGGCTCCTCAGGAGGGCCACTCTCTTTGCCTCAGCTTTGGCCTTCAATGCTTTGACCCTTAGCCCTAGATTCTTTCCACCTTTGGCCACCTCAAGGGTCCTCAAGACCCAACACTGGAGTTGGACTGGCTTCTCCCTGTGTTAGGGCAAGACAAGACACCCTGCCCCCTTCCTCTTGACAAAACATCCCTTGACCACCTGTCCCCACCCCCACTCTCACTGAAGCACTGGAATCCCCTTGTTTGATGTTGTTTCCCCATGAGGCTGCAAGCTCCGTGAGCGCAGGGATGGTGCCTGGCTCATGTATTCTCAGCACCCTCCTCCGTGCCTGGTGCAAAGGCACTACTTTACAAATATCAGTGGAAGGGTCAGATGATGAATTGTTAAAAGCACAGGTTTGAAGGTAGAAATCTCTAGAGTTGAATCCTGACACCCCTATTTGGAGTATCATTTAACTGCTCTTGGCCTCACTTTTCCCATCTGTAAAATGGGATAATGTGGGGCGCCTGGGTGGTTCAGCCGTTAAGTGTCTGCCTTCAGCTCAGGTCATGATCGCAGAGTCCTGGGATCGAGCCTCGCATCGGGCTCCCTGCTCGGCCAGAAGCCTGCTTCTCCCTCTCCCACTCCCCCTGCTTGTGTTCCCTCTCTGTCTCTGTCAAATAAATAAATAAAATCTTTAAAAAAAGATAAAATAAAATGGGATAATGCTACCTTATTCCATAGGACTCTGAGGATTGAAAATAATAATGCATTATCAATGTTTGGCACCATGCATGGCACATGGTGAGCATTCAGTAAATGGTACCGGTTATTATTTTGTTGTTTCTCTTACTATGGCAACGACCACTGGTGTTTCTATTCCTAGAATCACTTGGTTCCAGCATCCTCCACAGAGCCTTTGAGGTCCTATGTTGCCTTCAACAGGCATCTGCTCACAGCCTTGGGCTACAGGCCTCCGCCCTCCTTGAGTTCATTGGATCAAAGCCTACACAAACGTCAGCAGACCCTGCCCCTTCCTTCTGGTCCCCAGGCCCCTGGTGTCTGTGGCAGGGCTGGAGAAGGCCCAGCCCTCACTTCCCAGGGCCCTCCCTCCCCATCTGCTGGGCATTGACCTGGCCTCCCCATGTGCACTGGAGAGTCCAGGGCCAGCGGGGGAGTAGCACCGAGAGGGGGACCAGGACCCGCTGGCCAGCTGGGAGAAGCTGCAGTTCTGCTGATGAAGAGCCCTTATCGACCTCCCTCTGCAGACACGGGCCGCATCACTCACAGACCCTAGGACGGGAGCCCATTCATCTGGGGCACAGAATGCAAGGGGGCTGGGATTTCTCATTCTAGGGCAACACGGAGTTCACATCAGGAAATATTAGTCTGATGAGTTCCCTGTGAGTAGAAGGACTGTCAGGCATTAATCACAGGCTGAGGGGGAGGCAGCGGTGGGCCGCTGGTCCAATCCCCCAGGGTCTCATCCTTTCTGGGAACTTCAGAATCTCACAGGGCCTGAAGACAAGGGCGGAAATGACCCTTGAAGAGCCTCCAGCTGCTCTCTATCACTCTCTAAGCCCTTTCTGCCTGGGCCCAGAGCCCTCTGTGAGGACTTGGGCAGGTGGCTTCACTCCCTGGGTCTCAGTTTTCTTGTCTATAAAATGGGATGGGAAGGACCTCCCTCCCCAGGTGACTATGAAGCCAAAAGATCTTGCATGTCAGCTGCCTGACTCGGTGTCCTGTATACAATAGGTACCCCATAAATGCTGACCCCAGATTCTGCCTCTTCCCTCCTCCTTCTCTACTGAACACCACTGGATGGCAGGACCTGCTTTATTTCTCATCTCCATGAGGCCTACATGCTGATGGATACATGAATGCATGCATGAATGCAAGGATACATAGATGGATGGACGCAAGAAATCCAGCCTCTTGACTGAACACTTTGCAAGCAGTGTTCCTTTGGCAAAAAACAGGGCTAGTGCACAGTCCCTAACACTCTACAAAATGTCTTCCCTCCCCTTTCCTGTCCTGGTCCACCTTTGCACTCCTATAATGAGATGATGTGCTGCATGAGATGGCAAGGGATACTGTGTCAAATCAGATCACATCACTCCTCTGCTCTAGACCCATCTGTGGCTCCCCAGTGCCTTTGGGTTCAAGCCCCAAATCCTTGTCTTGAGCTACAGGGTTTGGGCAACACCTGCCTGTGGTCGCCCACCCCACCATTCACTCCCTCACCCTCTCTTCCAGCCGGGCTGGGCTTTCCCCCTGTCTTGAGCACGCAATGTCCTCCCCGGCCTCGGCTTTCTGTTGTGCTGGCCCTTGTTCACAGCTGTGTCTCCTGAACAAACTGTGTCCTGTCCAGCTTCTAGGCTTTGGAACATAGCATCAGGACCCCTTGGGAACCAGCCCCTCCACTTCATGAGCCTAGCACAGGGTGCCACCCGAAGGCTCCATAGCGACAGGAGGCTGAGAAAGCTGGCCATGAAGGTTTCCTCAGGGCCTCCCACCTGGGCATCTGGGGTAACGGAGACATCCAGCCCCTGAGACTTCATGGGTTTAGACTGGAGTCCTATGCGGGCCAGGCAGGTAGCGGTAGACAGTCTGGCCTGCACCTGCTACTGGGTTCCAGGTTCCAGGGCTGGTCTGCTATCTGGGCCTGGCATTGGGTAGGCCTTGGGAGTTCCAGGCACCAGCCAAGCCCACCTGGGGGGCCAGGTGCCCTCTCAGCCCTTGTCCTGGTAAACCGGAGCCCGCTCCAGACTCAGCCCCTGCTCGAGCCACATCACATTTTAAGCTGTATGTGGGCAAAGCACATACCAGTTTACCTCATATTTCTGAGGACCACTACCCTCTGCCTGGTCCCAGCCCACAGGGTCATGCTCGGCCCCGCCATGGGGGTAGACACCTGGGGAGCCCTGAGGGCTTCCCCTGCAGCCCTTGTCTCCTTACTGTGTAGCTATGAGAGGTCACTGCTTTTGGTACCGAGGAGCTGCCCCAGGGAGGCAGGGTGACTGCAGAGGTGAGTGTGACCAGAGCAGAGGGTGCTGAGCCTGGCATGTTTTACAGCCTGGCCCAGACAGCTAATGGCCTCTGTGACATTGTTGCTCTACACGGCGGCCTTGGAGCAGTTATAAATCAAGGGGCACCTGCCCAGCAGCCCCGCCCCCCTCCCAGATCATGTCCTGGGAGAGGAGCATTACCAGGAGGTTTGGGGCTCTTGGCCAAGGGCTGCTGAGTGGCCCAGCAGTGTCCACCCAAACCGGGCTTAGCAAGGATGCAAAAACCTAGGCCAGGCAAAGGCAAAGCATGTGCACGTAACACGTGCAAGGCAGTGGGAGGCATTCATTCACATCCCTACACCTGAGCATCTGTATCTTTGTCTGTGTGTATGTGTGTGAGAGACAGAGAGACTATGTAAGCCTGTCTGTGCCTGTGTATGTCAATATTTGAAATATATGGATTAGTGGACATATGTTTAAAGATAAGCATTATTGTGTGAGTATATCTGTATTCGTGTGTACTCTACAAGTGTGCGTAGGAACTATGTAATCGTTATGTCTGTTCATGGATGTTTCTGTACAACTCTGTTTCTCCACAGGTACCTCGTGAGCATTTGTGTGTGTTCCTCTGTGTGAGTGTGCATTTGTTGCACAAGCACATCTAGGGATGCGTCTACATCATTTTATTCAATAAGTATTTATTGTACACCTACTCTGTGTGAGGCTGTGCACTTTGTGCTAAGGATACAGTGTTGAATAGACAAGATCTCTGCTCTGGGGCACCTTACGTTCCAGCAGGAGAGACAGACAACAAACAAGCACTAAGGAGAAAATTAAGTTGGGTCAAGGACAGAGTCTGACTAGGCGGGAAGCTAAGTTAGAGTGGGCAAAGAGGGCTTCTCGATGGAGGTGGCATTGAGTAGAAGTGTGAATGATGAGAAAAAGCCATGTGACAATCTGGGGGAAGAGTGTTCAGATTATGGGAAGAGCCCGTGTAAAGGCGCTGAGCTGGGCAGAGCAAGTGGGCAAATGGCGGGAGGCGAGGATGGAAGGCAGGGAGGTGCCAAACCATGGAAGGCTTATAGACCTTGGTAAGAAATTTATATCTATTTCAGGAGGCAAGGAGGGCTTCAGGCAAGGCAATGGCCTGTTCTGATTTTAAGTCTTTTTTTTTTTTTTTAAGATTTTATTATTTATTTATTTGACAGAGAGAGACACAGCAGAAGAGGGAACACAAGCAGGGGGAGTGGGAGAGGGAGAAGCAGGCTTCCCACCGAGCAGGGAGCCCGATGCGGGGCTCGATCCCAGGACACTGAGATCATGACCTGAGCCGAAGGCAGACGCTTAAGGACTGAGCCACCCAGGCACCCCCTGATTTTAAGTCTTAAAACACTTCCTTTGGCAGTTCTTTGAGAATGGAGTGTAGGGGGAGGAGAGAGGCGGGGACCAGGAAGGAGGTGTTCAGGGAGCACGACAGTGGTGACAGTCAACATGGTGGCAGCGGAGGGCGGGACTAGTGGCTGTCTTTTCCATGACTTTTATTTTGAAAAAATTCAACTACACTACAAAGACGTTCACCAATTGTTGAAATTTTGTGCCATTTGTTCCTTCTTCTCCACCCCCCCCATTTGAGAGTTAGTGGCAGACATCACAACACTGTGTCCTATGAGGCCTCAGAACATCTTCTAAGAGCAAGGATGTTCGCCTACACAACCACACTACCATGATCATGCCCAAGTTTAATCTAATATAAAGTTATATTTCAATGTTCCCAATTAACCCAATTCTGCTTTGCCAGAAAGCAGGGGTGTCTTGCAAGACTGATGAGGACATGTCAAAATACAACTTGACAAAGATGGCCAACTTTTGAAAATTTGAGCGTAAAAAAGAAAGATGACAAAAATGGATTATAGCACATTGAACTAAAAAATAATCCATGGATCCACATCAATACTCAAAGAGAGGGCAGGAAGAAAAGTTTTTCACAGAACAATATAGAATAAAAATACAAGAAATGAGAAAATGAGAAAAATTATCATTTTGCAATCACCAACGTAATAATTAATTCAAATAAGGCTCACTAATGGATGTTGAGATCATTGGATGAAATGCCGGGGACACAGAACATTCACACAATTTTAGAGTATCATTCAACAGGTTACTTTTCAATTTTGAATAGAAGTTTCCTTTACAAAGGCAAAATACGGCAGACACCACCTTAACCAAACTTAGCACTGCAAATAGTGGGATGGAGAGATATTTTGAACACAGACCTGAGAGGGGTTGCCCTTGAATGTGGGATCGGAGAGAACAAGAAGAATCAGGACTTATTTCCAACATCTGATCTGGAAGGGCCTGATCAACTGGTTAAATGGTGGTGTGATGGGAAAGACGAGCAAGAGCCCATTGAAGGGAAAGAATCATGCCATACTGATTCTGTCCCCTTTCAGATGCCCCTACAGTTGGAGCTGTTGAATAGACATCTTAGTCTATGAACCTGTCTTCACCATGGTTAGGAGTAGAGATAAAAATTCAAGAACCATCAGCATACAGGGAGCCATGGACAAGATGACATCATCTAGAGAGGAAATCAACTTCCGTAGTTTTAAAATATCTCTCCCTTCCTTTCTTTCCCTTTTTCCTTTCTTTTTTTTTCTTTTTTTTCTTCCTTCCTTCCTTCCTTTCCTTTCCTTCCTTCCTTCCTTTTTAGATTTTATTTCTACATAATTACACCCAACGTGGGGCTCGAACTCACAACCCTGAGATCAAGAGTTGCATGCTCCACCAACTGCGCCAGCCAGGTGCCCCTAAAATCTTCATTAAAAATTTCGTGATAAAAAATAGCTGTAAGTTTTATATTATGTGATTTATACATACTTAAGAGATTTTTTTTAAAAAATAGAAGTGTATGAAGAACAAACTAATAATCCCCCAAACCTAACCATTTACGTTTTGATGATCATGCCTCAAGCACCTTTCTGTTACTCTGCTTCCACAAACATTTGTATATAAATGTATCATATTATTCATGGGTTCATCGCCAGACACTTTAAACACTTTTTTTTTTTTAAAATCTTACCCGCTTTTCCATTCCTTGGTCCTTCCCTAATATCCCACCAACCGATGTTAAAATGTTATGAATCCTTTCATATCCTTATGTGCCCATGCAGTCATATACATATAGGGCCTGCAGATCACTGTCTGACAAAATGATCGTATTACACATATTACCTTAATAATATTGTGGAAACCCTTACTAAGTGAATCTATTCTTCTTAATGGCTACATCTTGTTTCACAGCATAAATGTGTCATGGTTTAAACACTATCTATAGACACTGTCTAGTTATATGGGACAAATTTTTGTTTTTATTTTTGGAACGGGGGACAAATTCTCATGAATGAGATGGTTGGGTTAAAAGATATGTATATTTAAATTTTTCAACAGATTTTTTTTCATATTGCTTTCCATAAAGGCAGCATCAATTCTCTTTCTTACCAGTTAAATATGAAAATATACTTTCCTTCCACCCCCATCAGTAGTAGGTGTTAACATTTTTTTGAGTTTTTGCCAATCTGATGGGCAAGGAGTTCGTTTAATTTGCATTTCCCTGAGTACTAGGAGGTTGAGCCATATGTTTATTGGCCATTTGGGTTTACTCTTCTCTGAGCCTATTCATATCCTGGGAACATTTTTCTACTGGATGCGTCATCTTTTTCTTAACAATTTCTAAGAGCTAGAAATTAACTCTTTATCTATCTTGCCATGAGTCCCAGCAAATATATTCTCCTAACTTACTGTTTGTCTTTCAATTCTGTTTCTGGGAATCTTTAGCCATCTAAAAAAAAAGCTTAAATTTTATGTACTCAGAGAGTACCACCTCCACTAGTGACAGAATACCTTGTAAAAGATTGTCTCTCTGACAGATAACAACTATGAATTCTGGACAAAATACTTAAAAGGCTATAGAAAGGGACTGAAAGTGATGTGATCACAACCAGGTAGAAATTAGAGAGACTAACACTTGCACGGGAACAACATTAACTGAGTTTCTCATGTTTACATCTTTGTGCCTAAGGCCAGGCCGCAGACAGTACCATGTGAGTCAGCTAAAACTTGGATAGAAATCTGAATTCTTACTTGTTGAGGAATCAGAGGACAAAATGTGGGGCTTCCATAGCAGTTGGAAAGTGATCCCAGAAAGTAGAGAGCCATACATGGGTGATGGAGGGGATGCTCCAAAGTCTGCTTATAAACTTCCCCCCAACATCAGAGTGTTTTCTGAACTATGAATTCAGTGGAGAAACTCTGAGAAGCCTAATCGGGCTTCTGAACAGAGATTTCAGCTGCTGTCTAAACAGAGGGGCATGAGTTTATAGTTTGAGCTCAGCCAAGTTAACTGCCTGATGAAATAAAAAATCAATAGTCTTCCAGAGGAACATAATAGAATCCAGAATCTCTACAACTTACCACTGATAGTATCTAGGATTCAATCCAAAATTACTAGACATATGAAGAAATAGGAAAATGTGACCCATATTCAAGAGGAAAGGCAATTGTGGAGACCAATCTCAAGGTAACTCAGATCTTGGAATTGAGAAACAAGACCTTTTAAAGCAGCTGTTATAACTGTGTTCAAGGACATGAAGAAAAATATATGCTAGTCATGAATGATCACAAAGAAAACCTCAGCATAGAAACAGAAGATGAAAATAAGCAAATGGGAATTTGAGAACCAGATATAACAATATCAAAAAAATTAACTGGATGAGATCAAATTTTATGTTAAAAATGAATTTTTTTTTATAGACTCTAGGTTTCCTGTCATGGGTAAAAATATCCCTTCTAATCCCTGGATTATTTCTCCTAAGGTTTTTATATTTTATTTTTATATTTAAATCTTATTAATCTATTGGGATTCAATTTTTTATATGGTGTGAGATGAGAATCCAACTTCACTTTCTTACACATAGATGATTTTTCCAGCATTACTTATTAATTAACCTTTTTTGTTCTTACTGAGGTAAAACATTCATTATATATTGAATTCCCATATATACTTGGATGTATTTATGGGCTTTTTATTCTGTTCCAAAGTTTTCTGTCAATACAATAATCCTATGCCAATACAATATTATTGGATTCTGGTGGCTTTACAGTATATTTTAATATCTATAAGGCAAGACCTCCTCCTTTAAATATTTTTTGCCCATTGTCGGACATTAATTCTCCCACATGGACTCTCCCATCATGATCATTCGTCCAATTAAAAAAAATACTATAGGGGCGCCTGGGTGGCTCAGTTGGTTAAGCGTCTGCCTTTGGCTCAGGTCATGATCCCAGGGTCCTGGGATTGAGCCCTGCATTGGGCTTCTTGCTCAGCAGGGAGCCTACTTCTCCCTCTCCTTCTGCTGCTCCCCGTTTGTGCTCTCTGTCAAATAAATAAATAAAATCTTAAAAAAATAAAAATGGTACTATAATAGGAATTACCTTAAATTTATACATCAGTATTGGGAGAATGGACATTTTTATATTAAGATTTTCCATCTAAAAATATTTGCCATTTTCTCATACTATTTTAAATTTTTAATAAATTTTCGTAATTCAGTGGTTAGGGAGATTGACAAGAGATTTTATATATTTCTGTATTGTCTGAGGAATAATGAGAACATATTTTTGAAATAACTTCAAATAATTATTTCAATAAAGTAGTATATGTTTGAAGCTGATTGGTGGTTTCATGATATTTCATTACTTTATCAATACTGTTGGTATGTCTAAAAAAATTTATTTAAAAACATAAAAAAGGCTAGTACATACACAGTGAAATTTTTTTTCAGACAATGCATAAAACTATAGAGAAGGAAATAAATGGGATCTAAAATTCCACTAAACAGTGGTAACCACTTCAACTATTAACTTTTTGTTCTAGTTTCAGACTATTTTCCTATTTTTTGGTATATACATAAAAACATACAAATATGAATATATATGATTTTTATAGTTATATATATGTGTGTGTGTGTATATATATATATATATATATATATCTAAGATGTGTGCAAATATCCAAGATATGTATGTATGTATCTAATGGTGTGTGTATGTATCTAATACACACACACATACATACACACTCACCCCCAAATGGGCTTCTACTGTTATAATTTCTAATAGTGGCTTTTTTGCATGATATATCATGAACATCTTTCCATTTCCAAACATACATATTATCATCATTGTTAGAACATACTCAGATTCCTTTATACGGATGCATACTATTTTCCTTAAATCCATTTTGGTTTTTTGAAAATACCTTTACTATTAGACATGGAGATGTAGATTTTCTATTTTCTACCATTGTAAATACCACTATGAAATTTGCTTTCTTGTCCTTCAACATCTGTAGGTAAATTCTTAGAAGTAATTTCTAGGATTCCCTACCTGTTCTTGAGAAACTCTACCAATAGACAGTGGAGTTGAGGAAGTAGCCAGTATAGACTGGAAGTCTGATTATCTACCAGTGCCAGAAAATTCTCCTTAGGATAGCAGTGCTTAATGGGCATTAAATAGTGGTAGGCCAGAGTGTGGTTCACAAATGAGTCCTCCAGACTTTCAAAGATGAAGGGGAAAAAAAAAAAAAAAAAAGAAAGGTACCTTTTCTTGAATACTTAATACATTCCAGAAAGTTTATATTCATTATTTCCCTTAGTCCTTATAACAGTACTTTGAGTTTGATACTATAACTAGACCCATTTCACAAAGAAATGGAGGACCAGAGAAATCAAGACATGTGCCCAAGGTCATTTCTTAGGATTATAGTGGATGTTGTGCTGCCACAGACAGCTCAGTAGAGCCCTCGCCTGGAATTACGAACACAAAGTCAAGAGAGATACTCAGGATCTCATCCAGGTGCATGAGGAACTAAAATTGAGGTACTCTGGAATCTTCCATCCAGGAGGCCCAAAAACATAGCTGGGTCCCTGCATGGGCCCCAGAGTACCCTCTTCTGGAGCTGTCCCAGGTTGGTCTGGGGCTTCTGTTCATTGCTGCCCCCTACACATGCTCATTGGCACCTGCGAAACCATTGGTCATGGGGTCCAGAAATAGGCCAGAGACAGACCCGCACCTGAGGAGCTCCCAGTCTGGTAAATTAACACTAGTCAGAATTCACTGGCCTCTCCCTGAGGCCAATGATTTGGCATGAATTTGCCAAAGAACCTGAAGTCCCTTCCGAAGCCCCGCGGGATGGCTCTGTCTGCCCCTTCCTCAGCCCCAAACCCACGGAGTCTCAGGCCACCATTCCTAGGAGACTCAGTGTCTGCAAGTTTACCTCCAGGAAAGGGGACTCTGGGGGAGGGGCTGCTTGATGCTGAGCCCCAACTCCTTCTCTAGTCTTTCAATCTTCTCCTGCTGCCACACCACACAGTCCCAGGGAGGTGGCTGTCCCTTTAGTCCCTGAAGCCCTCTGCCCTATGACTGCTCCCCAGGCCCCTGGCACAGAATTTTCCCTTAGTCTTGGTTGAGCCCCTCAGAAAACCACAGGGAGGTGAGGAAGGCCTGGCCTCTGAGTCCCACCCTAATGGTCCCTCACTACCATCCATGCTTCTTCCAAGAACTGGCAACATCACAGGAGCCCTATGTTAGTTTCCTAATGTTGTTATGACAAATGCCCACAAATTCGGTGGCTGAAACAACACAAACTTACTATCTCACGGTTACGGAGGTCAGAGTCTGGAATGGATTTCACCGGGCTAAAATCAGAATGTGGGCAGGACTGCATTCTTTCTGGAAGCTCGCAGGGAGAGGTCTTTCCTTGCCTTATCCAGCATCCACAACTTGTCTGCATTCCTTGGCTCGTAGGCTCCTTCCATCTTCAAAGCCAGCATCACATCACTGCCCCTCTGCTTCTGTCGTCCTATCTCCTTCTCGACCCTCCCGATTCCCTGTTTCCCTATGACGACTGTGGTTACACGGGACCCACCCTGTTCATCTCAAGATCCTCTGCCTGATCACATGTGCGATGGCCCTTTGCAGAAGGTAACATATTCATGGGTTCCAGGGATTAGGACCCGCACACCTTGGGGGGACCATTATTCTGACTACCATAGCCCCCAATTCCTGGCTTGTTTGCTCAGGGTGGGACTGCTTTGGTGACACTGTGACAGATCAGGTTTCAGACCCTGGGGGCTGAGCCGTGGCCCAGTAATCTCAGGCTCACTAGCTCAATTCTAGTTTCTGGGCTGAGAAGACGCCTCTTCCCCAGGGGACAGATGCCAGTTCAAAAACGGAACACTCCTGGGGTGCCCAGCTGCCTCAGTCGGTAGAGTGTGCGACTCTTGATCTCAGGGTTGTGAGTTCAAGCCCCATGTTGGGTGCAGAGATGACTTAAAAAAAAAAAAAAGAACAGGACCCTCCCTTAGGACAGGACAGCTCAGTGACTGGAGCAGCAGAGAGCAGGCGTATTCCCAGACCCTTGCACACGCAGACATGTGCACACCGTGTGTACGTGCAGTTGTGTGTGCGTACATGAACGTGTGAGTGTATGTGAATGTCAAGGTGAGGGTGCACGTCTGCATGTGAGTATATGTGTGTAAGAGCTTTTTAAAGAATGAACAGAAGGCAGCCAGTTTACCACCGCAGAGGACAAAATTCATCTCAGGGGAGATGGCTCTTTGTTTCGAAAAGTACATTACTGGCCCCCTTGAGTGTTGTAAGAGGCCTGGCAAGGCCTGGAAGGCAAGGGATGGAGTGGGAGGTGAGGAGCACAGAAAAAAGACAAAAGGAGGTGGGAGGAAAGGCCAGGGAGCAGCAAGAGGACCCAACCGGGAACAAGACAGGGGTTCCACGGAAAGTCATGGCCGGTGCAAAATTACACTTCTGAGTTTTAACCTGCTTCCTGTTGTGTTCTGTAACTGTCCCCACTGCCCCAAGTCTTCAGGAGAGTGTGTTCACACAGCCCAAGTTGGAGCGCAGAGTCATAGGTAGGCGCTGGGAACAGTGGTGAGGGCGGCTACAGAGCATGGCGACCTGGGAGTCTGTCTGGGACCCAAACACTGGGGGAGACCTTCCTCGGCATGTGGGATGTGAGTTTACATGATCTATAATGTAAAGTAAGGGATAATCTGTGGGCACCTGGGCTATAATGTGTCTGTAAGGACACTGTGACCCTGTGGATAGGTTTACATCTGTGCCATCTGGAACCAAGTTAGACTTCGCGTCAATCTTACACATCAGCTACTTCTCTCTCTTGTTCACTCAGTCCCTCCAGGGCACCTGGATTGGATTGTCTCCCATGGGGATCTCATCTGCATTAACAACATTAATCACCACCTGTCCCTGGATATTTGATCTGAGTTCAGAGATATGTTTACAACTGTCTACCTATCATGTCTTCAATGTCCCCAAAGCACCTCTATTCAACGTGTGTCCAACTGAACTCTCTCTTTTCTCCTCATGACCTAGTTCTTGGCCAGGATTCTCAGTAGACAGCCCCACTGTCCACTCAAAACACAGAAGAAACTGGGTCACCGCTGGGTATCTGTCTTTCTCAGCATCCCTTTATCCAGCCCACTGCAAGTCCCATGCATGTGCCCTCCTAAGCAAGTGCATCCATCCATCCAACCTCTCCCCATCTCTGCTGCCACCAGCCTAGTCCAACAAACTTGTTTCCCACCTGCACCGCTGCAATTTTCTCCTAACCCATCTCCCTGTGGCCTTGACCTCCTCCAATCAGATTTCCACTCTGCACCACAGTGAAATCGCAATTTAAAAAATTACATCCAAATATTATACGCAGTGGTTAAGAACAATAGATCTCCACCCCATATTTATTCCAGTCCCCTTAGCCCTCACCCCAGAGGCAACTTCCAGCCCCTTTAGCTACTATTTACAGTACCTCTGATACCTTCTGATAACACGCTCCCATTTCTGTCTCTTGACATATAGATCTTAGACGTTATTAAGTGTTGTGATAGGTGAGGGTTTAGCTCACAGAAAACACTATTTAAATATTGTTCATTGAAGAGCGAAGTAGTGTATTAGGGTTATATTTTCTTTTTGGATATTGTGTTCCCCTGGAACTTCTACCTGCCCTTTGCCCTTGTGTTATTTGCCATTTTCCTATGTGTATTGCCCCCACCCCCACCCCCACCGTGCTTTCTATTCTGTGATACTGTCCCTTCCAAGGAGACTCCACCTCCAGTGTGGCCCGTTCCTCCTTCGATCTGCTGCATTGCCTCTTCCCTAGAATGTCTCTGCTGCTCTTCTGGGTTGGTCCATTGTTTCTGGGACATTACACATTCCTTTCCCTTGGTTTAATCTGTTATTTTTGCTGGAACACAGTCTCAAGCAATTTCTCTTAAAAAGGACGCACTGGAGGTAAATTTTCGGAGATGATCTTTCTTCTTACATCGATCAAGTTGGGCCAGGCATACAAATTCTCATCGAAAATCATCCTCAAAATTTTGAGGACACTGAAAATATTGTATCTGCTGTTGTTAGGAGAAATTCGATGCCATTTTGGCACTCGATCCTTTCCAGGTCACATGCATTTCTCTTCCTCGGAGGTTTTTTTTTTTTTTTTTTTTAAGATTTTTTTTTTTTTTTTGAGAGAGAGAATGAGAGAGAGAGAGCACATGAGAGGGGGGAGGGTCAGAGGGAGAAGCAGACCCCCTGCTGAGCAAGGAGCCCGATATGGGACTCGATCCCGGGACTCCAGGATCATGACCTGAGCCAAAGGCAGTCGCTTAACCAACTGAGCCACCCAGGCGCCCTTCCTCGGAGGTTTTAATGGCTTCTGTTTCTGGTGTTCTGACATTTCAGGTCAACGTGTCTACATGTGGATTTTTATGCATTCATTTTCTTGAGCATTCAGTGGATCTATTCTGGAGACTCGTGTCCTTCCACTGTGGGAAAATTTCTTGTATTATTTCTTTGTTAATTCTTCCTCCTGTACCTCCCCCCTGTAAATTAATATTTTCTGGAACTACCATTAGTCAGTTATTGAAATCTTTAAATAAATCCTTCATCCCTATTTTCTTCTTGTATTTCCTGCCTCTTTTGTTCTGGGAGATCTCCTTGAATTTATCTTTTCATTCTATTACACTTTGTTCATTTGAGCAATTCATTGGTTAATTTCTCAGAGTCCCTTCATATTACTTGATTGTTCTTTGCATTCTGTATGTAGGTGTAGTGTGGTAGGAACAGAAGTCAGTGGCTTTCCTGCCAGCTTGGTTTAGGCCCCACACGTCCCTCCCACTTTCCTTTGCACATGGTGGGGTCTCTGAGATCAAGCCTCTCTCAGGTTCTGTGGGATCGAACCATTTTGTAAAGAGAGCCCTTGGACTGCACGGAAGCCACAGGTCCCTTGAGTGGCTCCATCAACACCTCTCTTCCATCCACTTCTTAGCTTCCAGAAATTTGTTGAAAGGTCTGGCCCTTGATATCTCTTCTCCTGGTTCTTTTCATCACCGTGAGTGTATATCCTTTTTATTTCTTTCCATGCATGTTTGGCAGCATGAGGAAAACAGGGAGATAAATGAACACGATCAATCAGTCAGTCATCTGTAAACAAAGGTCCGGGCTGATACGTATGAAATGCAAAAGAGATCACATCACCTCCTTCCCACCCTCCAGTCCCACCCCAACTTTCATTTAAAACCCTTTCGTGGTTTCACTGTTCCCTGACGTGGCCTGTGGGCTCTGCTTGGTTTTCCCCCACTTACCTCTTCAGCCTCCTCTTGCTGCAGCCACACTGGCCTCTTGCTCCTTCTTCCTTCACACTTTTTATTGAAGTATAACACACACAGAGAAAAACGCACGTGTCCTAGGTATACAGCTATAAGAATGTGAACAAACTGAAAACACCCATGTGACCAGTCCCCAGAGCACGAAACAGAGATTCACAACCTCCAGAAGCCAACTTTGTGTCCCGTCTCTCCTTCCCCAGGGAGAACCATTCTCCTTACTCTGAACACCGTGGGCTAATTTTGCCTGTTTTTGTACTTGATATAGATGGAAATCCTGTGTCTATGTTCTTGTTCTGTTGGTTTCACTCATAAATAGATCTATGAGATTCATGTGGGATGTAACAAGCATTATTTATTTGCATTTCTGTGTAGCATCTCAATGTATGAACATACGGCAATCGATCTATTTTGATGAATTCTTCCACGCTATTTACAAGCACTTAGGCAGTTCTGAGTTCTAGACTATTATGGGTGGTCAATGAGGAACATTTTAGTACATATCTTCAGTAAACATTAAATATACATTTAGGAGTGGGTCACTGGCTATCTATATATTCAGCTTTAGTAGACAATGACAAACAGTTTGCCGGAAAAGTCCCAATATACATTCCCACCTGCAGTGCGCGAGGGTTCCCGCTCTTCACATCCTCTTCAGTGTTTGATATTTTGTCTTCTTAATTTTAGCTACTCTGGTAGATGGCAGTGGTGGTATCTCATTGTCATTTTCGTTTGCATTTCTCTGATAACTAATCAAGTTTAGTACCTCATATGTTTACCAGCCTTTGGAAAATCTTTTGTAAGGTGACTTTTTTAGAAAAAAATGAATTGTCTTGTTTTTTTTCCCCTATTGATTTGTAGCCATTTAAAAAAACATATTCTGAATCCAAGTTCTTTGTGAAATATTTGAGTCGTGAACATCTTTCCCCACTCTGTTAGTTAGCTTTTCATTCTCTTGCTGGTATTTTTTTAGGAATAGAATCTCTTGATTTTAGTACATTCAATTTATGATTTTTTTCTCATTTAAGATGTTAGCCTTTTTGTGTCCTGTTAATGCAGATTTGCCTACTCCCAGGTCACAAGACTGGTCTCCTATGTTTCCCTCTAAAAGCTTTACCGTTTTCCCTTTCACATTTAGCTCTGCAAATTGTCTGGAATTGATTTTTGCGTCTAATGGGAGGCAGGAGTCTAGAGACACTTTTTTTCACATGGATATCCAATTGCCCCAGCACCATTTCTTGAAAAAGCCACCTCTTTCCCACCAGACGATGGTGTCACCCTTGTCATAAATGTGGTAATCATCTACATGTGGGTCTTTTTCCAGACTCTCTCCCCTTTCCACTGGTCAATTTGTTTATCCTTGTGCTAACAGCACAATGTCTGAACAACTACAGTTTTATTAGAAGTCTTGGCATCCAGTTTTGTTTCTTTTCTTCAAGGGTGCCTTGGCTATTCTTGGGCACTATATTGGCCGTGCCCCCCACTTCCAACCCCAGGGCCTTTGCATGTGTCCCTTCTGCTGAAACACCTTTCCCTCCTCTCATCTCTTGGTGAGATCACATCTCAGTTGTCACTTGCTCACAGAAGCTTTCTCTAAACTCCGTGACCAAGTTAAATACCCCATGAAAACCCTCCTAATGCCACCCACCTCTCATATGTAACACTGATCACAATTCAATTTTACACTTATTCTTGTGGTCATTCGATCAATGCTTATTCCTCCTCTGGTCTGTCAAACTCTGAAAGGCATGGGATCATGTCTGTTCCATTTATCAATACGGTTCCCGGGCTTAGCACAACTAGTTGCAAAATCAAACCAAACTAGTCATTTAACGCTTTTGAGTAAATGAAGCAATGGGTCCCTTACTTATGGCCCTTTGAGTGTAGATGTCGTAGGTGCCTGTGTGTGTGATGTGTGTGTTCGAGTGTGTGAGTGAGGGAGAGCAATAACAAAGAGGTCAGCTTAGGAGCTGCAGGTCAGGGGAGATGGACCCACCCTCTCCAGCTGTCCTTACCCCTCCCTGTCCCCTCCACTTCCCACCCTGCACTGTCCAGCACTCCCAGCAGCCTCTCTCCGTCCTTAGTGGCTGGAGGAAGATGCTGGTCTCCAGCTGCCTCTGCTCGGCTGCCCTTGTGCAGTTGTCTGCCAGTTGTGTGCGCCGATTACTATGAATGCCACCATCTGGTACGCCACGTGGACATCATAATCTTTTCTTAATTACATTAGCAGCGCAATCAGTTACTGCATTACAAGGCCGGCGATGAGCTTTTAAATCTTGGTGGAAATCATAAATAATTGCACTAAGTACCAGGCGCCAGATGTGTGTGCCAACTTTGGTTGCACTAGATAAATAGTAACCTTACAAGAGTGTTAGACAGCAGGCGGTCCGGCCGGCCACCAGGCCATACCACACCTGGGGCCCTGCTGCAGGAAGGCCCCCACCGACCGTGCACCTGAATGGACACAGGAGAAGGGCTCAGAGGTGCTCTGTGTGTGTGTGGGGGGAGGGTGCCAAGCAGAGAGAGGCATTCCCAGAGCCAGAGAGGGCGCAGGAGGAATGTGGAGAAAGACAAAGGGAAAACAAGGTGGGTGGATGGGAAGGGAGAGAGAATGGGAGACAAGGAGGAGGGAGGAGAGGAGGAGGAAAGAGAGATGAGTGAAGAGACAACAGAGGCCCAGAGAGAGAAAGAGAGAGAGAGAGAGAGACACTCAGAGACAAAAAGAGACACACAGAGAGACACAGAAGAATGGCTGAGACCCACAGAGTGTGACAGAGACAGAGATAAACAGAGTGCGAGTAAAAAGTCCCAGATGAGCAAGGAGGCTGAAAGGACAAAGGGCAGGCTGTGTTTCTGCTCACCTTTCACTCTTGGCCGGCAGCTGGGAGGGCTCTCAGGCACCAACTCAGCTCTTAGGGCAGCTGACATATGGTCAGAGGGTGGATGAGGCTATGGCCAGGCCTGGGGGCTTCCAGCAGGATGCTCAAGGCTCTGGGAGGAAACTCCCCTTCCTTCCTTCCCTCCCTCTTTCTGAGAACTCCTGCATCTATGAAGGAGGAAGTGGGCCACAGAGGATCCAGAGGAAGCAGTTCTGGCTTGTGCAGAGGTAGCTACTAGAGTTAGATAAGAGAAGGCTCAGGATTGGGGAGATCTGTCCAAGGAGGTGACTTTTAAGTTGAGATATGTATGATAAGTCACAGCCAAGTGAAGAGCAGGTGATAGAAGGACAGAGTGTTCCAGGAGAGGGGAAAGAGCATATGCAAAGCTCCAGTGGCAGGAAGGAACTTAACATGTTTAAGAATCAGAGAGAGAGGGGCGCCTGGGTGGCTCAGTCGTTAAACATCTGCCTTTGGCTCAGGTCATGATCCGAGGGTCCTGGGATGGAGCCCCACATCGGGCTCCCTGCTCAGCAGGAAGCCTGCTTCTCCCTCTCCCACTCCCCCTGCTTGTGTTCCTTCTCTCACTGTGTCTATCTCTGTCAAATAAATAAATAAAATCTTTAAAAAAATTTTTTTTAATTAAAGAAAAAAAGAAGCAGAGAGAGGAGCACCTGGGTGGCTCAGTTAAATGTGCAACTCTTGGTTTTGGCTCAGGTAATGATCTCAGAGTCCTGGGATCGAGCCCTGCATTGGCTCCACACTTAGCGAGGAGTCTACTTGAGGATTCTCTCTCTCCCTCTTCCTCTGCCCCTCCCCCCACTTGCTTATGCGTGCTCTCTCTCTCACTCTCTCTAAAATAAATAAATCTTAAAAAAAAAACTATATATCTAAAAAAAAAAGAATCAGAGAGAGAACAGATATGGCTCAAGCAAAGAAAACAATGGAGAAAGTTAGGGAACTTTAGGTAAAATGGATGGTCGAAGATGTGTTTGTTTCTACTCACTCCTGAAATCTTACCAAAATGGGCTTTAATGGAATTTAAAGATGTATAAACCCACCGGATAAAGAGAACAGGAGAGGAAACAAAAGCAGATGGAGATATTAACTAAATTTTGGAACCTAGGAAAATGGATGATGGCAACAGACTTGCAGAGCAGGGAAAGCTGAAATCTGAGCCTGCAGGAAAGGAAGCCAACTAGGAGCAAACCAATTGGCCCCAGGGACCTGCGAAAGGCTCAGGGATGGAGGCTAGGTACTTCCGAAGGGGGCTGGGAGGGAGTAATACAAGAAGCAAGGTTCAAACCTCAGTTGGCCAGGGGACCAACCACACCTCCCACCACAGCTAAAGATACGAAGTTTACCCTCCAAGAGGTTGGCCAGAGGCTCTGGACTTAAAGCATTAGCTAAGCAAAGAGTGAGGCCCACACTAAAACTAGCACCCCTGTCCTCTCCTGGTGCTCACAGGATGCTGGCAGATGGGCTTAGAGCTGTCTCCATGCCTCCTTCTCCCTCCAGGCCAGGCAAATGGAAAATTTCTTTTCTGGGAAAACTGCCTGGCACAAGTAAAGAGGTCTACAGAGACCACCAAGGGCCCTCCAGTGAAATAGCCAGTGTCTGTCAGATCACCCTGGGGTGAACCCCACCCACGTACGCAGAGCTTCCAGTCAGGTCCATACACAATACTGTGAAATATGAATGACAGCCAATTATCACCAGATATTTGTAGAAGACTCTAGAATGAAGACAGAGACCAGAGATTTAGGAAAATAGGAAAAGGCAAGGAGGAGGAAAGAGAGACAATACAGGGAGCCAGGAAACACCTGAATAAGCCTCTATAAATAATATCCTCTGAAAGATAAGATACTGTAGCCATAAAAGGAGATGAGAATGTTATCTATGCATGTTTCAAGGGAATGTTGAGAGAAGATGGAAAGGCTGGAAGGTAAAGTTAAGAGAACCCAGAAGTTAGAATAAAAAAGAATAATTTTTTCAAATAGAAAGTAAAATATGAGAAAATTTAGGCATATTATTATGAAATTCTAGAACACCAAGAATAAAGAGAGAGCCTAGAAACTTCCAGAAATGAAGAAAGTTGTACACAAGGAACTGGGAACCAGAATGGTACGGAATTTCCAAAAAGCAACTCGGGAAGCTAGAAGATGCGGAGCAAAGACTTAAAATGATAAGGGGAAATAATTTCCAGCCAAGAATTCTGAGTCTCACTTAGTTATCAATTAACTGTGAAAGAAGAATAAATACATTTTTAGACATGCAAGATTAAAAATATATATCAGCACCTTTGAATTCCTTTTCAGGATGCTAAGAAGATATGCTACAGTTAAGTGAGGGAGAAAACCAAGAAAGAGAAAAGCATGGAATATGGTAAATGAGATCCAACAGAAAGGCAAAGGGAAAACCTGGAATGACGGGAAGGAAATGTGCTAAGATGACAGTCGTATGCCAGGGAGGCCTTGAGAAAAATCACCCTGGAGCATCACAGGAATATGCAAGGCCACAGGAAAACTGTGTCCAGTAGAGAAAAAAAAATATGATAAATTACGTGATGAGTTTGACCATAATATGGGGAGGGGTATTTTAGTTCATTGGCAAGTCTGAGGCAGAGGTGGTCAAGAATCAGAAAACCAGGCAAATATAAAAAAAACAAATGAATTATTAACTCTGGGAAAAACAAAAGTTGTACAGGAAAAGAATGTATTAATAGTACACTACATGGCTCAGCTGTTACCAATCTTTGCATAGCCCTAACTATATAAATACTGAGTATTCAATTAACAAAAGCTGTGATGTAATCATGTTGGAAGGATGAGAAGAAGGGAAGTGTATGATGTGATGTAAAAGAACTAAATCTTCATCTGATTCTCCCTAGAAAGTCAATAGATTTTTCTTAAAAAATGTGGAACTAGCCGCATAAACCGTTGCCTTGAAATACAAAGGCAAATAGCAGAGGAGATCACTAAAAGCTGAAAGTTGCTGTCCCATGGAAAGGGAAACTGAGGATGTAGCAGAAACCCCTGTTTTTTGTTAGAAACCTTATGCTGCTATTTGACTGGGAAAACTGGAAAGATCCCTCAAACAACCTATGCACTTGAGGTGCTCCTGCCCAGGCTTACCTTACCTGTTCTAAATGAGGTAGGTTTTGCTTTTGCCTTAAAAAAAAAGGGGGGGGGGGGCTGTAGTCAGACAATGTGGGTTTGAATCCCATCTTTACCACTTACTACTTGTGGGAAAACTGCCTCACTCCTCTGAGTCCCGCTTTACTGGATGAAAATGTGATGAGACTCCACTCCCACAGGGCTGGTGTGGGCAGCCAGTGACATGGACTGCACAGAGCTACAAGAAATGTGCCAAGAGAAACCCATCACCCCACTCCTGGTGTTTCCACAAAGATGGGGCTCCACCGGTGTAACAACCCCACCCTTGGCCCATCCACTCACTTCTCCCTGCAGACAGAAGTTTGCTCCAGAAGTGAGTTCGGGGTGAGGAACAGGGTGTAGCTCGGCCCCTTCCCTGCCCTGTTCTCAGAGCCAGCTGTCCATGGGAAGCCCCCATTCTGGACATCTCCTCCAAGCCTTAAATGTGCAGGTACAGACTTGATCCTCACGGAGAAGAAGGCTCCACTGGGGGCAGTGGGGAGGCCTGCTCATTCAGGGGAGGGTTACTATATGATGCACCGGGCTTACACCTATTGGGCTAGGAGTGGAATTTGGGGAGCAAATTAATATTTGAGGGCTGAGGGTTTTGGTGAGGTTTGCCATCAGGTTGTTTCCACTGGCGAGTTGCTGCTTTTATATAGGCATGGGCCTCAGCAAAAGTGGGTTGTGCAGGTCCATCCAGGCCTCGGGGGAAGGGCTGCTATAGCTCAACCCGGAATACACAGTGCACACTTTGGCGTGGGCCATACAGGTGGCTCTCAGCAGATGTCAGCAGCTGTGGGGCCTCAGCGGACAGGAAAAGCAGAGGGGATGTTTTAATTAGAGGGAAAAGAAAGCACTTTATCCATGCACTGTATTAGTTTCTTATTGCTGTTCTAATAAACTAATACAAACTTAGTGGCTTAAGACAACACGAATCTACTCTCTTACAGTCCTGGAGGTCACAAGTCCAAAATGGGTTTCACTGGGTCAAAATCGAGGTTTGGGGAGAGGTGAATTACCTCTGGAGGCTCCAGGAAGAATCTGTTTCCTTGCCTTTTCCAGCTTCTAAAGCCCTCTGCACTCCCTGGCTCATGAGCCCCTCCTCCATCTTCAAAGCCAGCAGCCTAGCATCTTCCAACCTCTCTCTCTCTCTGCTTCTGTTATTACATCAACTTTTCTTCACCCTGAACTTCCTGCCTCCTTCTTACAGGGAATCTTGGGATTATATTTAGACCTCACTGGGATAATCTAGTTTGATCTTCCCATTTCAAGATCCTTTACTTAATACATCAGCATATCCCTTTTACCATGTAAGGTGACACAGTCACAGCTCTGGAGACTAAGACATGCACATCTTGGGAGGCGTTATGCACCTACAATGTTAACCTTTTAGACATTAAGACATTACTGTTGTTTTCGTAACATTTATACTGTGCTCAAGTTCATGAATGCTACACAATGTACACACGTGAGCCTCCACCTTTATACTCGTAGTATGAGAGTTGGGTAAACAGCGTGGTAGCAGCCAAAATTCCATTCTCTTATGGTACATTCAGGGCCAAGGGAAGCTGTGCATTTATGTGGCTTGCCCATAGGCTCTTATGGGTCACACTCCCCACCATGTGGTCTAAAGTTGGCTCTGGAATAATCATACCCTTGGATTTTAGAGATCCAAATTGAGACTTCACTCTCAGGAGAACAGCATATTTTATTAATGTACAAACGAAAAGGAAAAGGGAATCTGTAACAAAGAGATGTGCTGTCTTCTTAGGTTTATAGAGAAATAACTCAATAAAATGATTGTAAACCCCAAAACTACAGAGAGGTTAAGAAATCCTGTCCTTGGAGGATTCTGTCTCTAAGATTTAAGTTGTCCAGAAAGTTAAGGTATACAGAAAAAAGTATACTTCAGACCACCAGAGCAGGAGCAGTGGAAAAAAGAAAACAATTAAAAATAGCCCCGGACACCTAGGTGGCTCAGGTGGTTAAGCATCTGCCTTTGGCTCAGGTCATGAACCCAGGGTCCTGGGATCAAGTCCCGCATCAGGCTCCCTGCTCCACGGGGAGCCTGCTTCTCCCTCTGCCTCTGCCTCTGCCTCTCTCTCTCTTTGTCTCTCATGAATAAATCAGTAAAATCTTTAAAAAAAAATAGCCCCACTGAATAGAGGAAGAGACACACTGAGAACTTTGTAGCAGACTGGACGGCTATGAAATGTCAAATGGGACCTTGAAGGCAGAAGAGACTGATATGAAAGGGAAAAGTAGACCAAGCATTAGAGAAGGGGCCACATCTTAGCTGTTACTACGCCAGAAATGGTGCATGAGGAAATATGCCAAAGACTGGAACGATTCTCCCCAGGGGAACCATATCCAGAGAGCCAGTGGGAAATGGCCTCTTTCACACACACACATATATGCACACACATGCATGTGCACATACATGCACATGCTCACACACACGCACCCCCATGTACATGTGTGCACACACAAACGCACGCACATGCATATGCACACAAGTGCACACAGGCACGCACACACATGCACGCACATGCGCACGCACACACACAGTGTATCATATCATTGGAGCCACTGGGAACTCTCAACTTAAGACCCCAGAGCATCTAAACCAGGGAGTTACAGAAAATCTGGACAAATTTGAGAGGAAAGAGGAAGAAGATCAGCACAAAATACTAGAAGCATTACAAAGTGAGTTTCAAGGTGATGGAACCGTTGTAGCTGGAGACCAAGTTATGACTTGGCCTCTCAGAGAATGGCCTGATAATTCTAAGGAATTAGGACTTTCTAAGGCAGTGGTTCGTAGCCCCAGCTGCACATGAGAATCACCTGGGGAATCTTTTGAACACAGTGATGCTTGAGCACCACCCCAGATCAAATAAATCAGCATCTTGGGCAAGGGTTCTCAAACTTGAGTAGGCGTAAGAATCGCCTGGAGGGCTTGATAAAAACACTGATTTCTGGGCTCCACACCCCAAGTTTCTGATCAGTAGCACTGGGGAGGTGCTTGAGAATTTTTACTTTCTAACCAATTCCCAGGTGATGCTCAGGCTGCTGCCCAGGGACTCCACGTTGAGAACTGTGTTTTCTAAGGAAAGGCACTGCAAAGGTATGACAGATGAAATGGGGGCTGGACAGGACAATGAGAGATGGAGGCAGGCCTAGGTAGATCTCTGGGGCAGGATTATCCTATTTAGGAAGTGAGGCCTGGGCAAGATTTGTTTGCTCAGTGGATGCTTTCTGAATGGCCAGACAGACCTTCTGATTTCATTCCCTCTCACTCTGGGGGACCTCCTAAGACAAAAACAACGCCTTCCCGAAAGGTGAAACACAGGAGGATGTGAAACTGCAAGGAAAGGTCTCCTTGAGGCATGGAGCAAAGCAAGTCTGCACCCTTTGAGCACAAGGTGGGGACCTTGGTCCTCGCCAGGACCCCAGGGAAACAGGTTACAGGAGCTTCGATTGAAGCTTCAGTGCAGGCATCTGCTGAGAGCGGTTTTGCAGCAAAAGCGAAGTGTCGGGATGAGGACGCGAGCTTCTTTAGAACAGTGGTTCTCACACTTTGCTGCACACTGAAATTACCTGGAGAGCTTTTAATCTGCCCGGTGTAGGCTACCACCCATATCAATTAAATCAGAATTTCTGGGGGTGGTACCCAGGCATTCAGAATTTATAAAACTCCCCAGGGGATGCCAAAGGGCAGACAAGTTTAAGGACAGGACCTTGCTATTCAAAGTGTGGCTGATGAACCAGCAGCCCAGGTTATTACCTGAGAGCTTGTTAGAAATGCAGAATCTCAGGTCTTATCCTAGACCCACTGAATCAGAATCTGCTTTTGATCAGTATTTCCAGGGATCTGTGTGCACATAAATGTCTGAGAAGCACCGCTCTAGAAGGCCTAAGCGGTTCCAAAGCAAGAGGCACTAGCAGTGGGAGCTGGGTGCAGCCCCAAAACACCTACTCTGAGACACATGGAGGCTGTATCATTCTGTATCATTAGAGAGAGTTCTGTTCATGAACCACTGGCATTCCAGAAACATGAGGCTCTGCGGAACAATGCTGGAGGGAAAGAAGGTGATCTCAGGCAAAATTTGCCAAGTTGTCAACAGTGGCTGCCTTTGGCAGGAGGGGTAAGTGAAGCAGGAAACTTGAATTTTTGTTTTCTGAACAATCTGAATTTCCTAACTCGTGTGTGTGTGTGTGTGCGTGTGTGTGTGTGTTTGGGGAATTGGTAAGGATTATGTGGATGGTAAGATTATGGGACATTCTTTAACATTTTCTTTATTAAAAAATCTAATAAATGGTAGCACTTTTTAAAAAACAATATACAAAGCAAAAGCTATTAGAAATACCAAGATGAATTTGGCAAAATCACAATCTTAATAGGATACCTTAATATTATTGCCTCACTTTGTCAAATCAAGTAGGCAAAAAGAAATAAAAATATGGAGGATATGAATAATTTCATTAATAAGGTTATTTACTAGATATATTTCAAAATCTATAATCTACATACATAGAATACATAACCTTAAACATTCCACATGGTATTTTTAAAAAATGAAACGTTTTTCTAGCCCACAAAGGAAATGTTAAGGAAGTTTAAGCCACATGAGGGCAGAGAACATGACTGTCTTGTCACACTGATTCTCAGCGCCTAGCACAGCGTCTGCCATAATGTCAGTGTTCAATAAATATTTATTATAGTAAGGTTATATTTTATCACCTAAATGCAATAAAATAGGAAGTCCATGAAGAAAGTTTGAGCAAATAAAAAGCTCAAAGCATTTGGAATATGAAAGAAACTCTCTCGAATAATCTTTAAAGTCAATATAATATCAACTGCAACTCAAGAGTACTTTTCATGGAATTTTACAGGCTGATTCTAAAATTAATATGGAAGAGCAAATGTACACAAACTGACCAATTAAACATTAAAGATAATCTATGTTTTTATCTGTAAGATTCATAACTTTGTAAATTAAAATGGTGTGACAATGGTATAGGAGAAGACAAATCAATAGGTAATAAAATTGAGTAGAGTTCAGATAATATCCTGTCCCTTGATTCATTAATCTAAATAAGATGCAATAGCAAATGTGTGAGGAAGTTATATACCACTTGACAAATGCCTCCCGTATGAAAAAATGAAAGTAGATCCTTACCTCACACTATCCATAAGGGAAAAGTTCCAATGGATTAAAGTCCTAAAACAAAACACAAAACAATTGTGTTAGGAGAAATACAGGAGATTGTACGATCAATCTGGGGTATGGGAAGCTTCTTAAATAAAGCACAAAAACCAAAAGCCATAAATGCAAAGTTTAGTAAAGTTGACCACTCTATAAGCCATAATTCTTACAAATCATTAAGAAAAAGACAAACTAGGGGCGCCTGGGTGGCTCAGGTCATGATCCCAGGGTCCTGGGATCAAGCCCTGCGTCGGGTTCCCTGCTCCGTGGGAAGCCTGCTTCTCCCTCTCTCACTCCCCCTGCTTGTGTTCCCTCTCTTGCTGTGTCTCTCTCTGTCAAATAAATACATAAAATCTTAAAAAAAAAAAAAAAAAAAGACAAACTATCTAGAATAGGAAATGGACAAAGAATATGAACAGGCATGGAAGAGGAAATTCACATTCACAGAAAAGGAAATGCAAATGGTCAGTAATCATATTGTAAAAGTTGTTTCATTTTACTAGTAATCAGGGGACTAAATGCAAAGTAAAATAAAGGGATAATTTTCAACCACTAGCTCAGCAAATTTTTTCCAAGTTCTAGTATAACAAGGGTTGACAGGATGGGGGTAACAGATTTATACATTATGAGAGGAATATAAAATGTCTATGAAAATGTACATAGAATGGCATTCCCACTTTGAAGGGCATTTGGGCAGGATCAAAATGAAAAAAACGCATATTCTATATCATGACAATACCACATCTTTGCTTCTATCTTACAGAAACACTGGCATGCACTCATTCCTAAGGCAGCTTGTACATAATTTTAACTGCAACATTCTTTTTAACAGCAAAATCTGGAAATAATCTTAAGTGTCCAAGCAAAATGTGGTTGAATAAACTGTATTAAACCCATACTATGCAATAAACTGCAATAGTGAAAATCAGTTTGATGCATAGATATTGACAGGAAAGATGCTTATTACTGATAGAAAAAAAAGACATAGAATAGCATATACAATAGGACTCTATAAGTTAAAAAGAAAATCCATAGCAAAACAAACTGTATTTTCTCTAAGTGCATGTACATAAATGCCAAAAAATCTGGAGTGTCACTCAATAAGGCAAACTGAAATAATGTGGTGCCCCTTTCTGCTCTCATCTAGAATCTTCCTAAAAATCCTATATAAAATACTCCCCAAAATTTTCAAAATACAGACCTATTCATTCTTTCTCTCTCATACGCACACACACACATGCATGCACATACATAAATACACATACATGAAAATGCCCAGATGTGAGAAATAAAGAGGGATATTTTCAAAAACTAGAGCTGTAGGTGTACAAACTGAAGTTCACTAGCCCTGAGGTGAGGAGACCAGATATTAAATAGAGAATGAATTTGGAGATGTCTTAAAACAATGTGGAATTATTTTTCTAGACAAAATAACATGCACAGTGTGGGAGGGAGTGGTCATCAGATCCCTAAACAGGTTAGGAGGAGGGTATGAATACCGATTGACTTCTGACTTTGGTAATTCAAGCATGCATTATAAAAATTTAAGCTTATCATCTGAAAGCAGAGAAATAGATGCTAAAACTTCCAAGCCACTGGAGGAGAACAAAGGAAGGGAGGGAATAAAGAAATCTGATCCATCAAATACAAGGCGGAACAGAGGGGCAGGGGGAGAATAAATAAAGAGAAAGCATAGGAAACAGCACAAAATTAGATGGTATAAATATATGTTAGTATTTAAAATAAATATAAGTGGACCAACTCTGCCAATTAAAAGACAAAGATGCTTAGATTGGGGGAGAAAAAAGCGAACAGCTATAGCAGTGTAAGATGATGTCTCAGAAAGACTGAAAATAAAAGAAAAGAAAATATTTTATCAGAGAAATTTAATTTAAAAAATAAAAGGTGGTGTAGCTATATTAACATTTGGCAAAATAGATTTTGAGGGAAAAGCAGATAGAGATAAACAGCGATGTTACATAATGATAGAAAACAATTAAGGGCAAAAAATATAAGAATCTTGGGGCACCTGGGTGGCTCAGTCAGTTAAGCCTCCAACTCTTGACTTTGGCTCGGGTCATGATCTCAGGGTCGTGACATCAAGTCACGCATTGGGCTCCAAGCGGGGCACGGAGGCTGCTTAAGATTCTCTCTTTCTCCCTCTCTCCACAACCCCACTAAAAAAAAAAAAAAAAGAGAGAGATTTAAGAATCTTAAACTCGTATCACCTAACAACCTCAAAATGTATACAGCCAAACATGACTGGAATTATAAGGAAAAGCAGACACATCCACAATCACAGAGGGAGATTTTTAATGAACTCTCTCTCATATACATGTTGAGCAGATGAAAAACAAAATTAGTAAAGATAAAGAAGACTTGAACCATACAGTTAACAAGCTTGAACTTGTAAATCTGTTTAGCATCCTGTACTTAAAATTTAGAGATGTATCAATCTTTTGAAGCATCTATGGAACAGTTATAAAAATAACCAGGAACTAGACCAGACTAGTCTTTGAAAACTCCAAGACATGCAGACCATATACTCTGACAACAAATAAAACTAGAAATAAATTACAAATAGATGGCTAACACACCCCAATTAGGAAATTTAACAAAAATAAAAGTACAATATTTTAAAAAACATGGGAGACAATACTGAAAGAACAAAGTGCTTTAAAAAGATGGAAAATCACTGAGTTAAGCATCCAATTCCAGTAGTTAGCAAAAGAGTAAGTAAACTCAAAGGACAATGATAAAAATGAGAAGAAAACAGAAATCAATTATGTATCAATTAAATTAACCGTAGAGAGGAGGGGTGCCTGGGTGGCTCAGTCGGTTAAGCGTCCACCTTTGGCTCAGGTCATGATCCTGGGGTCCTGGGATTGAGCCCCACATCAGGCTCCTGCTCTGCGGGGAGTCTGCTTCTCCCTCTACCTCTCCCTCTGAGTGCTCTCTCTCTCTTTCTTTCTCAAATAAATAAATATTTTTAAAAAATTAACAGTAGAGAAGATTTTTTAAGTCCCTAAATCAGTTCTTTGCAAAGACTAATAAAATATATGAACTTCTACCATGATTTATCAAGAAAAAAGAGAGAAGGCACAAATAAACAATATTAAGACTGAAAAGCAGGGGGACAAAACTTCGGATATAATAAATCACAGGAGGATACTGCAAAGAAGTTTATAGTAATAAATTAAAAATTTGAACAATTTCATGGATAAGTGTTATTTATAAGTGATCCAAGAAGAAGCAACCTGCGTAGATTTTTAATCACTAATAAATTGGTATCCATATTTTAGTATCCACCCACAGAAACAAAACAGAACAAAATTATCCAGCACCGATGATTTTATAGGTAAGTTATCAAAACTTCAAGAATAGAAATCTTTATTCTTTACCATTTGTTTTAGTGAATGGGGAGAAAAAGGGAAAGCTCCTTAACACATTTCACGAAGCAGGGACAACCTTAATACCAAAACAGACAAGGAAGCTACAAGGACTGCATGTTATAAGACAATCTTACTTGTGAACATAGATGGAAAAATCTAAATAAAATATTAAACAAACTGAGAAATGAGTGAAAAATGGAGCGAGACATTTATATCAAGTAGAGATTATGTGAGACATGCACAGATAATTTAGCATTTAAAAATATTAATGTAATTATCCCAGCAATATATATATATATACATATTTTAATCTTTATTTATTTTTTTAAGTAATCTCTACACCCAATGTGGGGCTCAAACCCACAATCAAGAGTTGCATGCTCCACCAACTGAGCCAAACAGAAGCCCCATAGCCCAGTAATATTTACAAACAAACAAAAACATATTATCATTTGATGTGATAAAATTGAATGCTTATTTATGAAAAGTTACCTAGGAAACAGAAAGGAGCTTACCTGGTCTCATAATGGGTATGTACTGGCCAAAGGGCATAAACTTCCAGCTATAAGATGAGTTAAGTTCTGGAACATGTACAGCATGGTGACTATATTAATTCGGTATTGTACATATGTAAGTTGCTAAGAGAGTAAATCTTAAATGTTCTCACAATGAACACCACCATCACCACAACAAAAATAGTAATTATGTGAGGTGAGCATGTACTAACTAACCTTATAATGGTAATCATTTTGTAATATATACATGTAGCAAATCATCACATGGTACACCTTAAACGTGCACAATATTATATGTCAATCATATCTCAATAAAGCTCGAAAAAAATAAGGCCAAAAAAAAGAAAAGTTCCAACATACATGATAGTGCTGAATTGCAAAAAGCATCTCTGTGAAATTCAGAAAGAAGCAAAAAAAGATCACTATCACCACTTGTATTCAATATTAGACAAATACAACTGAGGAGACAAAAGAAAAAAGATAAAGGGATTAGAAATGACAGAATTATCATTATTCCCAGATTTAAAAATCATTGCCTACATCTGAAAAAATTCCAGGAAACTCTACCAACACACTATCAGAACAATAGAGTTCCTCAAGCCTGCTAAATACAAATCCCATATATAAAAATGGACTGCATTCCTATACACTAGGAACAGTTAAAAAAATGTAATTCAAAAAGAAGACACCATTTGCAATGACAACATCCATAAGACCTGTAAGAACTTTGAAGAGAAAATTATAAACTTCACTGAAGGATATAAAAGGTCTAAATGAATGGATAACTAACTCATGTTAGGGGATGCAAAGACTCAATAGCACAAAGATGGCAATTCTCTCTAAACTGAAGTATAGATTTGCCATTCCAAAACATCAAGAGAGTCCTCCATGGAACTTGATAAGCAGATCCCAAAATACGTATGGAATCATAAAGGGTCAAGAAGAGCTTTTTTTTTTCAGTGTGTGTGTAAGCTAATGTATTCTACGATATATTCTTCTGGCAGATATGGAGACTTACTATGAAGCTAGAGTAGTTAAAATAACGTGGCATCAGTGCCAGGACAAACAACTAGGTCAAGAGAACAGCAAAGAGAGCCTGGAAACCGAGCCGCATGTACACAGGACTAGCACAAATGAATGACAAAAGAATGGACTGTTCAATAAATGATGCTATAATAAAGAATAATGGAATGATGGAATTAGAATATTGCCATTTTCCAAGCCTTAACGAAGTCATGGATCTAGGCACAACAATAGTTGTTAATATCCCAAATATGTGATGTTGGACATTAATACACCTGCTGATGGAAATACACAAAATCCTGGATGAAGTATTCTTGCCAAATGTCATACCTGAATGTCATCAGGTCTCTAAACTAACTGTTTATAGGAAACACCAGGACAGAGGAACATGTTGAATGGTACCACAACAAATATACAATCAGGAAAAATTAGAATGTGGGAATCTGTACAGAACCAACAGTCTAGTTTCTTTAATAAATAAATTTCAAGGGGGAAAAAAAGAGGAAGGAGATATCCATATATTAAAATAGACTTAAGAAAATTCAGTCAACAGCAATACATGGAATTTATTTGGATGCTGATTCAAACCGACTGTGAAAAAGAAAATTATGATATGATTTGTAGAAATCTGTTTATTGGTATAAAGGAATTAATGTTTTTTAGACATAATGTTATTGTGTTCAAAAGAGATCTGATCTTTTAAAGATTTCATGCTCAAATACTTAAATATGAAATTTTATGATGTCTGACTTTGCTTTAAAATAATTCAGGGGAGGGACTGATTGGCGCTATGGATGAACCAAGATTGGCCATGAAATGAGCATTCATGGATGATGAATACATGAGGTTTATTATCCTATTTCCTGTATTTCTGTATATGTTTGAAAATTTTTTAAGTAAAATGTTAAAAAGGAGAAAAATAATGCTGGAATGAGGAAAAGACATATGAGGAAAAGACAAAATAAAATTCCTAATAATTCCTATAAAAATTATACATCAGATAAAAAATTAATTCCAGGTGGACTAAAGACTAATTATAAATTGCAAAAATCTTGAAACTTAGAAATAAATATAGGAACATGTGTTTATGACACTGGAGTGGGAAGGATTTCCTAAGCAAGACAGAAAAAGTGCTAAACCATAAAGGCTAACATTAATAAACTTGAGTACATAAAAATAAAGTATTTGCATACAATAAATGATACTATAAACAAAGTGAAAACAGAGCATAGTCTGGGAGAAACAATCTGCAACAAAGTATTAGTGTCCACAACATATAATGAACTTTTACAAATCAGTGAGGGGGAAATGGACAAAGGCGATGAACAGGGCCTCTGAAGAGAAAATCTCGATAGTTAAGAAATACGTGAAAAGCGGGGCGCCTGGGTGGCTCAGTTGGTTAAGCAACTGCCTTCGGCTCAGGTCATGATCCTGGAGTCCCGGGATCGAGTCCCGCATCGGGCTCCCTGCTCAGCAGGGAGTCTGCTTCTCCCTCTGACCCTCCTCCCTCTCATGCTCTCTGTCTCTCATTCTCTCTGTCTCAAATAAATAAATAAAATCTTAAAAAAAAAAAAAAGAAAGAAATATGTGAAAAGCTCTGCAACCTCACAGGTAATCAAGAAAATGCAACTAAGTGACAACAAGATACGTTTCGTGTCCATCCACGGGCAAACTTAAAAAATCAGATGGTACCTAACGATGGGGAGGATTCAAGGAAACAAGCCTCTTACAGAACATGGTGCTGGTGGGAATGTACACTAGTATGATAACATTGGAGATATTTTGATAATACTGGACCCAGACCAGTGGAAGGGGTACAGACCTTGTGATGTAGCAATTCCGCATCCACATATCTACCCTAGATAAATCTACCCTCGCCCCCCCACCTAAGAAGACATGGATACAAATGTTTATCATGTACTATGTTATTGTTTAAAAATGGAAACAACTGGACCTTAGAAGGGAAATGGCAAAATACATACAATGGAATTAGCAAGCAGATAAAATGAAAACTAGATCTATGTGTATCAACCTGAGTAAATCTCAAAATCTTTAGAAAGTTATAGATGGTATGCTACAATTCATGTACACTGTAGAACACACAGAATAATTCTGTGTATTGTTTGTGGATATATGCTTATGTTGTAAACATATAGGGATGGGTGGTATCCCTGGGGGGAGGGGAGGGGAAGGAAGGGATGGGTGGGAGAACTCCAAAACTCTGACAATGGTAAAATGAATATGTTATATCGTTTTCTGTGCCTTTCTGTTGAAGATATTTCATAATTAAGATTCTTTTTTAAAGAAAATGCATTGGCTTAATATCCTCCAAACATTATCCTTGTCACACATTAATTAAAGATGATACGATTTTTCTGTCTGGGAAGCCCCAGCTAATTAACTGAAAAATACTTACAACTAATAAGAAACAGTGGCTATCTCTAGGGGCAGAATTATCGAGGTACTTTCACTTTCCAATGTTTTAAATTGTTCGAATTTTAAAATGATGAACATGTATGACTTTTATATTCAGAAAACAATGATATTTCCATTTTGAAAATTAAATAAGTTGGAAGGGTAAAAAGTCAAAAAACGAACAGCATTTGGTAAGGCAGCCATTTATAAAATAAATGTGGCAGCAATAAAAATTGAAAGTAATATTAGAATAAAAATATAATTCAAGAGAGCAACACAAATTATTAAACAGTAAAAGAAGAAGTGCAGATATATGAAGAGAACCATACAACTTGACATAAAAGGCACCTGAATAAATAAGAAATGTACAAGAATAAGCGAGAAATGTTCCAGAATGAGAAGAGTTGATACACACCACAGAAATGAACTCATTCTAATCATTCTATTTTTATAAAGCTGTGTTTTCTACTTAAAGGCAATTAATGAAAATATTTCCACGTCACTAAATATTTTGCAGAGGTTCTTAGGCTAAGCCACATGGACTCCTAGGGAGTCTGGGGGTCCTTAAATCACTGAAATTAAATGCGAACTTTTCTGCATGTACAAATCTTTCTGGAGAGAGTGTTCACAGCTTTTGAGAGATACTAAAGTAGTCCATTCCAAAAAAAAGACCAAGAATGACTACTACTGGTTATTTTTTTTTTTGGTAACTGCTTTATTGGATGTAATTCACATATCAAACAATTCACCCATAAAGTGTACAGTTCAGTGCCTTTTTAGTATATTCAGAGTGGTGTGACCACCACCACAATCAATTTTAGAACATTTCATCACCCCAAAAGAAACACTGTACCCTTTGCAATCACTCTTCCAAATACCCCATTACCCCCAGCCCTAAGCAACCAACCACTTTCTCTACAGATTTGCCTTTTCTAGACATTTCATATAAATAAAATCACACAATATGTGCTCTATTGTGACTGGCTTCTTTCACTTATCACGGTGTTGTCCAAGTTCATCTAAGTAGTAGCAGGTATCAGCACTGTATTCCTTACTTATGGCCGAATAACATTCCACTGCCTGGATCTATCCCATTTTCTTTATTCATTCATCAGTTGATGGGCACTGGACTGTTTCCACCATTTGGCTATTATGAATAATAGCTGCCTTGAATATTTCCATAAAGCTTTTATAGGAGTATTATTTTTATATGATCAACAACCATCTGTATGTTCTTTTCTGTCAATCATTTTTTTTTTGATTTGTATTTCTCAACACTTTTTCACTATCAACCCTAAAAGGAAAAAATTTTGCTTTAATTATTACAATTCTTTTCTTATAGTTTAGATTATTACAATTAATAAATTTATTTAATCAACCAATTAAAAATTAAATTTCATTTCTTGCTATCAACAGGAATTAAATACTAAGGAATAAGACTTATTCCTTAGAGTTGAGCTTTGGATGGCCACAAACCATTGTAATATCCGAGATACTCTGCTCCCCAAGAAACAATTTTTGCACTCTTGGGCACCATAGGACACACACTGAGAATGTACGCTTTAGAGCCTTTGCACATTTTTCCTCTATGGGGCTGTCTTTCTATTCATTTTTTAGGAATGCTTCATGTTACAGAACCTGGCTCTTTGTGATGAGTTGCAAATTATTCCCCCCAATCTGTAGTTTCTAGGGATTTAGCTTCTGATGGTTTTTGTCTTAAAGATATTTTTTTAAAAGATTATTTATTTATTTGAGAGAGAGAATGAGATAGAAAGAGAGAGCATGAGAGGGGGGAGGGTCAGAGGGAGAAGCAGACCCCCCGCTGAGCAGGGAGCCCGATGCGGGACTCGATCCCGGGACTCCAGGATCATGACCTGAGCCGAAGGCAGTCGCTTAACCGACTGAGCCCTTAAAGATATTTTTTAAAGTAGTTGAATTAATCATTTTATGGCTTCTAGAAAGGTCTTTGCCATTCCAAGATCAATTCTGCTCAGATTATAAAAATATTCTCCTATGGTTTATGGTTTCATTTTCTGTTTAAACCTCTGATCTACCTGAAATTTATTATCTGTAAGGTACAAATTAGGGATCCAACTTTTCCCCCCAAATGACTATCCAGTTATCTCAAGACATACTACTGAATGATCAATCTTCCCCCCACTGATCTGAAATGCCACCTCTATCATATACTAAGCTACTGTGCATATCTGGGAAAATATTGAACTTCTATCTGTATCATTGATCTGTCTATACACACAAGTACCATTGCTACACTGTTCTAGTATCTTGTGCCCTATTTCTCCCCAATTTCTTGACATTTAAAAAATTGGTTTCCGGGGCACCTGGGTGGCTCAGTCGTTAAGCATCTGCCTTCAGCTCAGGTCATGATCCCAGAGTCCTGGGATCGAGCCCCACATCGGGCTCCCTGCTCGGCGGGAAGCCTGTTTCTCCCTCTCCCACTCCCCCTGCTTGTGTTCCCTCTCTCGCTGTCTCTCTCTCTGTCAAAAGATAAATAAAATCTTTAAAAAAAAAAATTGGTTTCCTACTTTGGTTTGTTCATTTTTATGTGAACTTTAGAATCAGCTGGTTTCATTAAGTAATACTGTTGGCATTTTAGTGGGATCCCATTACACTGTAAATTAATTTTAAAAGAACTGTCATCTTTGAGTCTTCCTACCCAAGAACATGAGATAACTTTCCATGTTTAAAGTCATCATTTGTGAGCCTCTGTATTTCAAAGTTTTATTCACATATATATCACACAGTTCTCATTATGATAAAAAAACTGAGTATTTTAAGTATCAAGAGAGTGGTATACAAATACTCTTGATTCTTCTTTTAATTTTGTACCCAACAATATTACTGAACTATCTTATTTTTGTAATAGTTTTTCAACTGAGTTTTAGGTTATAGCTCTACAATCATATCATCCCATCTTATCATCTGCAAATAAAGATCATTTAATGTCTCACTTTATTTTCATACCCCTAATATCTTTAATTACACTGGTAATTAATGCTAAATAATAGTACAATATAATAATATTGGACACTTTTGTTTTACCCTAACTTTAATGGGAATGCTTTTATTTTCCCCATTAAGCAATGCTGGCTTATGGGTTGAGATGAATCTTTTTTTTTTAAGATTTTATTTATTTATTTGACAGAGAGAGGCATAGCAAGAGAGGGAACACAAGCAGGGTGAGTGGGAGAGGGAGAAGCAGGCTTCCCGCCAAGCAGGGAGGCTGATGCAGGGCTGGATCCCAGGACTCTGGGATCATGACCTGAGCCGAAGGTAGACGCTTAACGACTGCGCCACCCAGGCACCCCGAGATGAATCTATTTTTATGTTAAAGAAATAACTATTGGAGTGCCTGGGTGGCTCAGTCAGTTAAGCGTCTGCCTTTGGCTCAGGTCATGATCCCAGGGTCCTGGGATAGAGCCCCGCATCAGGCTCCTTGCTCAGTAGGGAGCCTGCTTCTCCCTCTCCCTCTGCTGCTCCCCCTGGCTTGTGCTCTGTCAAATAAATAAATCTTAAAAAAAAAGAACTATCTCTTCCTATTTTATTAAATGCTTTATAATTAAGAATATTGAATTTTGTCAAATGTCTTTTCAGTGTTTAAGGAGATGATCTTGTGATCTTTCTCCTTAGACCTATTAATATGATAAATTCTATTAATAGATATTTTACCAACATTTTATTATGAAATTTTTTAAACATACACCAAAGCTGAAAGAATGTTGCACTGAACAAGCATATATCTACTTCCTACATCTTACCATTAACTTTACTATTCTTGCTTCATCACACAACAGATAATAGGTTTTAAAATATTGATTTTCATAGATTTAATTAATTCTATTAGAACTTAAAATATTGAACTATTCTTATACGCTGTAGTAAACACTTGGTCATAGTGTATTAGTTTTGTTTTGAAGCACTGTTTTATTTTGTTTGCTATTAGTTTAATTTGGATTTTTGTATCAATATTCATAAATGTATGCATATATGATGTGTCTGGGGATGTGTGTGTGTCTGTTGCTTCACAAAAACAATCTGAACGTTTAAAAAAATTTCAGGCTCCAGAACAGTTTAAATGGCATTGGAATTATCTGGCCCTTAAAAAAATTGGTAGAATTCCCCTGGAAAACTGCCTGGGACAGTTTATTTTTCAAAGAAGGTGGGTAAATCTTTAGTGGCATTTTCTATTTCTTCTATGGTAATTTGTGGGTTTATTATTTCTTTCTCCTCCGGAGTCAATTTTGATCAATTATTTTTTTCCTAAGAAAAGTATCATTTCTTCTAGTTTCCAAACTTATTTGTATAAAGTTGAACAAAGTATCTCTTACAATGCTTATAACTATTTGTATTTATTTCCCAACTGTCATGATTATTCTGTGTAGTTTTACTTTCTCTCAGTTACCAAACCACAGATACATTCGTTTTTTTCCCCAAAGGACTAGGACCTGGATTTAGCAATGCTTTTCCCCCCCTCTTTTCTAATTCATTAGTGTCTGCTTTTCTCTTTTTGATTTCTTCCTCCTTTTTAAGGTTTAATTTTTTAATTTGAGCTAAACATTATGTGTTTTGTTCATTCTTTATCACTAATATACACATTCAAAAGCTACCAATATTCCTCTGAGTGCTGTTTTACCTCTCATAGATCTAACAGACAGGATTTTCACTACTGCTATTTTCTGAACACTCTGAAGTTTGAGGTTTGATTTTCTTCTAGACCCAAGAATTGTTTGCAAGTTTGAAATTTTATAGGCAGAAAAAAATTTGCATTTGGGTATTATGAAGTTTAGTTTTATTGCATTCTGATCAGAGAATGTTATCTCACTATTCCTAGCTTTGTTTTCATGAATCAACAGGAGCACTTGAAAGGAATGTGCAATCACTGTTTTTAATGGTTGGTCAGTGTGATTATATATCAGACTTATCTCATGAGTTATATTTTTAAGTGTTTTATATTATTGCTTTTTATGTATATGTCATGAACTTAGAGAAGTAAATTAAAGCCTCTTACTACCAGTTTGTCTCTATTTGTTTCTTCTTCTTTTTTAAAAAAGATTTTATTTATTTATTTGACAGAGAGAGAGACAGTGAGAGAGGGAACACAAGCAGGGGGAGTGGGAGAGGGAGAAGCAGGCTTCCCGCCGAGCAGGGAGCCCGATGCGGGGCTCGATCCCAGGATCCCAGGACCACGACCTGAGCCAAAGGCAGACACTTAACGACTGAGCCACCCAGGTGCCCCTTTCTTTGTTTCTTCTTGCATCTCCTTGGTGCTAGGTACACAGATATACATAACTGTTTTCATTGTGAACTGTAGTGTTTGACATCATAAATGGCTCACCTTTGTATATCATCTCTTTATATGACTGATTATATATATCAGATTATTGAGAGACACAGAGCCCCCAAATCTCCAGAACATTTGCATACCCCAAGGGAGAACGCCCTACCCTGAGTGGGCCCTGGACAAGCAGATCTGAGAGTCATGGACAAAGCTGGGATGCTATGAGTACAGAAAGGGTGATGTGGAGGGTGAATTCTATTGGGGGTCTAAGTCCTCAAGGATTTAGTACATATCCAGAAAAGACTCACTTCCAGAAGTTAAACCCCGAAAGGAAACTGCCCAAAGAAACAAATGGAACAAGGAAGGAACACTAGGGGAAGTAAAAGGTTCAGATAACAGGAAGGAAGTGTGAGAAGAAGCAGATTGTGCTATATTGTAACAGCAGAATATAAAGTCTGAAGTAGTGCTAATAGAAATATAATGGAAGCCACAAATGGAAGCCACATATGTAATTTTATATTTTCTAGCAGCCACCTTTTACAATGAAATGAAAGCAAGTGAAATTGATTTTAATAATGTATTTTAATTAATCCATTTTTAAAAGATTTTATTTATTTATTTGAGAGAGAGAAAGAGTGCACGCACATGAGGGAGAGGAGAATCTCAAGCAGACTCTGTGCTGAGCACTGAGCCTTATGCAGGGCTGGATCTCATGACCCTGAGCCCATGACCTGAGCCAAAATCAAGAGCCAGATGCCCAACCAACTGAACCACACAGGTGCCCCTGTGCCCTGAAATTTTTAAGGGGGGAGGGGCACAGGGAGTAGGAGAGAGAGGATCCCAAGCAGGCTCCATGCCCAGTGTGGAGTCCCACACGGGACTCGATCTCACAACCCTGAGATCATGACTTGAGCTGCTATCAAGAGTTGGATGCTTAACTGACTGAGCCACCCAGGCGCCCCTTAATTAATCCAATACACTCAAAACATTATTGTTTTGCTACATAATCAATATAAAAGTTATTAATGAGATATTTTACTTTTTTCCCCTACTAAATCTTTGAAATCTGGTATGTATTTTACATCTCAATTTGGATTAGATACACTTCAGAGTGCTCCACAGCTGCATGTAACTAGTGACTGCCTACCATGTTGGACAGTGAAAGTCTGAGGCTTAGAGAATTATCTTAAAGATCAAGGCCCATAGAGCTCTAGGAAACTCAGCGATAGAGGCAGTAAGCTTTTCTGACACAGGCTTCGTTCTGAGAAGTGAAAAAAAACAAAAAACAAAAAAAACACAACAGTTACACAGAGAGACTGACATGTAAGCCTGTCATGGTAACAACTAAAAATGTAGGGAAGCCCTTTGGCCCATCTGTGCCCCGTTCTATGAATCTAGGAAATGACATCTTTTTCATTTAAGAAACAAAAGAGAAATACAATATAACTCCAAACAGAGGCTTTTACAAGGGGGAAAAAAAAAAAGATGGAAAGAAATGAAATACTATTCTGGTAGACAAAGAGAAGACATGTAGACACAAAGCTAAATAGGTTGAAAGCAATTAAGAACATGGGATTAGCTCTGAAACAGCAGCACAGACCAGAAGTAGAAGAGCTCAGATACAGGACAGCCAGACAACAGGGAGATTGTTAGAAGTCTGGTGCAGCTGGAGAACAAAGAAAAGAAAATCACAATTCTGAAATGAGGATTAAATTAGAAGGAACAAAGGGGCGTCTGGGTGGCTCAGTCGGTTAAGCATCCAACTCTTGATCTCAGCTCAGGTCATGATCTCAGGGTTGTGAGACTGAGTCCTGTGCTGGGCTGCACACTGGACATGAAGCCTACTTTAAAAAAGAAAGAGAGAGAGAAATAATAAATTGGAAGGAATACAAGGGTGAGTAAACACTGGGACAGGCACAGTCAGGGAGACAGAGTATATAAAATAGACAAGTGAAGAAAGTCAAACAGAAACAAAGAAAGAGATAAAAGGGATTTGAGAGAAAGTGACTGATCTAGAAGTCAGGCAAAGGAGATCCAACATATGTGTAATTGAAGGCCCTAAAGAATAAAGCCTAAATGATTAAACAGAGAAAGTACTTACTTAAAAACTGAATTAAAAAACATATTTTGGACTAGAAGAAGATTTGAATCTAAAAATTGGAAGCACACACACTGTCCCATGAGAATTACCTATTATTCTTAGTGATATTATTGTTCCTTAAGGATGAAATAAAAATCCTTTAGGCACCCAGCTAAAAAGTCCAAGTGACTTCTATGCAAAAAAAAAATCAGGATGGCATCAAGATTTCAGATGGTAACATTTTATGTTTTAAAAATGGAGCAACATTTTAAAAATATTTAAGGGGGACAAAAGAGCCACAGATTTTATATCCAGGCAAGCTTTTCTTCAAATGTAAAGGCTACCAAACAGTTATGAACATGCGAGACCCACGGACTGTAAGTCCACTTGAATTCTGTGCTCATGGGGCATCACAAATGCTGTACGCAAATGGGGCAGCAAGGAACTGCGGCAGACGTGCATACTGTGTACATCTCCTCTGCCCATACACGCGATCCCTTGTCCATCGGACTTGACTCACAAAACAGAGATAAAATTATTAATAAAATCTCAAAATAGCAAAAGCAGAGCATGAAGCAGAGCCCTGTGTGACTGTAAAGGTTACACACTCATGAATCCATCTCTGGTGACATGCAGTGTCCAGTAAGGCTAGATCCCTTCCAACTTGTCTCCCTCCTCTGTTCTCTCTTCCTATAACCATTCTCCACACTGGAGTCAGTGGTAATCCTAAAACACAGAATTCACCATGTCCAGCCCCTGCTTAACACACCCCTTCCCACTGCTCTCTTTGCACTCATGGTAATATTCATACTCACTCATTCAAAGTGGACCTGCCCACTTTTCTCCTCTCATCCCTTCCTCTCCTGCCCCGCACCCATACTCCAGGGCCTGCCCAAATCAAACCCAGCATCATGTATCCAAAACTGAATCCCAGTTCTGCAGTCTACCTCCGAGATTGCTCGTTCTCCTGTTTTTCCCATCTCAGGAACCAGAACTTCTATCTATCTGGTTGTAGAAACCCTGAGGGTCATCCTTGACCCTTCTTCTCCCTCAAACCCCACATTTAATCTGTGCTGTCTTTCATGAATCATCTCTTGAACCTTCTTCACGTCAGTGTCCTTGACATTCTTACCCATTTGTCCTTCCTTTTCATCTACCTTGCAGCTGTCCATCCTGAAAGCAACCCATTCTCCTTGCTCATACCTAGCATGGAAGCCTTCGGGGGAGAATGTCACAGTCACAAAGACTGGTAACACTAATAAATCAAGGTCTCCAAACTCATATGGGCTCACAGTCTCTCCCTTCTGTCTTTCCAGAGGACACAGGGAATCTTCCCCTAAGATTACTATTTCACTAGAAATTAACAATTAAAAGCAATTAAAAGAGGGTTAAGGTGTCCCATATGCTTGGAAACTGTAATAGCTAACATCTACATAGCACTTGCTTTATGCAGTCATGTTCTGTGGTGGTCTTTACGTGAGCTGATATTCATTTCAATGTTAAATGTCAGTTACAGAAATGAAAAAAGTGAGGAACAGAGAGGTTAAGTGACTTGCCCAAGGTCAAACAGCTAGTGAATAGTTCAGCAGGGTTTCAAACCCAGGCAGACAGGCTCCAGGACCCCTAGACTTTACCACGGTACTAAAGATATCAAAGAAGTGTTTAGAAATAGATGCTAATAAAAACGTACTTGTCAAAACTATGGACACAGCCAAAGAACAACAGTTAGTGGGAAATTTATGGCATCATTATCAAGAAACAGGAAAATGAAAAGGAACAAAACAGCACAAACTGAATATGGAAAGAATAAAGATAAAGACACTCATCAATGAAATAGTGAAGAAAAAAAGCAGAGATTAACCAAACCAAAAGTGTTTCTTGAAAAAAAAAATTAAATAGCAAAATAGAAGTACTATCTACCTAATAAGGATAAAAGAGTATTATGAATCTGTTCTAACAAATTGAATAACCTATATGAGATACTTGAATATACACGGAAATATAAAATGTTGAAATTTGTGCAAGAGATAGCAAGCTTGAACAGATATATAAATAGACCTTGAACAAATAAATACTAAGATCAAACTGGTAGTCAGATATCTTCTTTTTCTCTACCCCACCCCACAATAATCCAAGGCCCAGATGGTGGGTTTTTTTGTTGTTGTTTTTTTTTTTTTTTTTGAGAGTGCAGATGGTTTTATGCAGTTGCTGCATATGAATTCCACTAAACTTCTAAGGGACAGTTATTTTCAATTTTATTCAAGTGGTTCCAGAAAACAGAGAAATAGCGAACTCTGTCCAGCTAATCTTGTGGGGTTAATATAATCCTGCTTCTAAAAGCAGATAGGAACTATGCAAAAAGGAAAACTGTAGGCCTATTTTACTTATAAACAGATGCAAAAATCCTGAACAAAACATTTCTAACTGGGGGCGCCTGGGTGGCTCAGTCAGTTAAGCATCCAACTCTTGATTTCAGCTCAGGTCGTGATCTCAGGGTTGTGAGATCGAGCCCCGCATCAGGCTGGGTGTGGAGCCTGCTTAGGATTCTTTCTCTCCCTCTGCCCCTGCCCCCACCACTCTCACTCACTCTCAAAAAAAAAAATCACTAACTGAATCCAATGTATTAAAAATACATTAAAAATGTATTAGAAGTAATACATAATATTCAAGGAATTCAAGGATAGTTCAGCATCAGAAAACTCTTCCATTTAATTCAAAGTTAACAGAGGGAGGGGCACCTGGGTGGCTCAGTCGTTAAGCATCTGCCTTCGGCTCAGGTCATGATCTCAGGGTCCTGGGATCGAGCCCCACATCAGGCTCCCTGCTCAGCGGGAAGCCTGCTTCTCCCTCTCCCACTCCCCCGGCTTGTGTTCCCTCTCTCGCTGTGCCTCTCTCTGTCAAATAAATAAATAAAATCTTCCCCCCCCCCAAAAAAAAGTTAACAGAGGAAAAGAAATAATATATGATAATCTCAATTGGTACAGAAAAGGCATTCTATAAGGTCCAGTACCTTTGATTAAAAAAAAAAAAACCTCAAAACTTAAAGTAGAAAAAAAATTTATTTAATTTGATAAAGTCTATGCATCCTCAAACAAGTAATATATATATAACAGAAAAATTTTAGGCATATATATCTTCACGTCCTGGACAAAAACAAGATGGCCCTAATCATAACTCACACTGTTTAACAAAGTATTAGAAATTCTAATTAATACTATAAGGAAATAAGATTGTGAAATTTGGATGGGAAGACCCAAAACTGTCATTATTTATAGATGTGACTAACCATCTAGATAGGCACCAACAGAATTAACAGACCAATTATTAGAACAAGAGAATTCAGCTAAGATTGCTCAGACATGAGATTTACCTACAAAAATCAATACTTTCCTAGACCAGTGATAGCCAACTAGAAAATGTAATAAATAATGAAATACCAGAAGATGTAAGAAATATAATATATAATAAAAGAAATCATAAACAGAAGAAAGTACAATAAAAAAATCACATCTCAATTGCAACAAAAATTAGTTATCAGAGAATTAAACCAAGAACTTATAAGGACCTCTATGAACTGAACTTTAAATCCTGAATAAACTGACAAGCCTTGGAGAGGATGATTTAATCTTATTATAACCAACTCAACTCTCCCCAGACTAATGAAGAAATTCACTGCAATCCCTATCATAAGTAGTTATATGTATAAGTAATATGTGTGTGTATATGTGTATTTTCTTTGAAAAGAAAACTTGGTAAATCTACTCTGAAAATTATATGGAATAATGGAGGATACATGAAGAACTAAGTCAACTTCCAAAAAACAAAGCAAAACAAAACAGCAAAGAGGGGGTGACTTTCCCTACCAAACAGTAAGACCTACTATAAAGCTATAGTACTAAAAAAAAAAAAAAAAAAAAAAGACCTCCTGCAGTGTCAGCACAAGAACAGAAAACATAGCAACGCAACAACACAGAGAACTCCAAGACCTACCTACATAAGCATGGGAACTTAACGGGGTAAAGGAGATGGGACGAGGATGGATGATTTTAGACTAGTGAAAAATGGCTCAATCTACTAAACAAATTATAACCGAATCCCTGTTTAGCCTCACGTACCAAGTGCTCTAAGTAAATTAAAGATCTAAATGTAAAAGCGAAAAATCATAGGGTTAACAGAAACGGATGTGGGAGGATCTCTGTGGGCTTAGGGAAAGGCAAGAAGGCTTACTTATCAAAACTTGAAAAGCGCAAACCATCATGCACAAATTTGCTGGATTTGATTACATCAAAATTAAGAATTTATGCTTAATAAAAAAAATAACATGGGCCAATTAAGAGTCAGATGATAGGATTGAGATTTTTTTCAAAGTCTAAAACTGACAAGGGATTAACATCTAGAATATACAAGGAACTCTGTAAAGCAATATGAAGAGGGCATCAAGTTCAATAGAAAAATGGGCAAATGATATGACAGGCAATTTACAGAAAAAGAAACCCCCAAAGCTAATAAGCACATGAAGTGATGCTCAAACTCATTAGCAGTCAAAGAAATGCAAATTAAAACAAGATAGCACTTTACACCTTTAGACTGGCAAAAACTAGAAAGCTGGGTAATACCAATTAATGGCAGAAATGAGGAAGATAGGATCCCTCACACATGGCCAATGGGAGTGTAAATTGGTAAAGCCTCTTTGGAGAGCACTCCCATAGTACTTATGCAAACTAAGCACGCACACACACACACTAGGAGCCACGGAAATTCTAACACACGTGCACAATGGGAAATCTACAAGAATGCTTGCTGCAGGTTTGTGGGAGGATAGTGGCACCCTGGGTTGGCCCGCGCTATTATTACAAAGCAAAGGGTCATAAGGACACACAGCGATGCAGACAGATCTTAAAAACAATTAATGTTACACAATACTGTTTACATAAACTGTAAATACATACACGCCCTCCGGTGGGCACGTGTCTTTCCAAAACCTCCAGCGAATGAGCCACATTTGGCTTGTCCATCCATATGAGCGCGGAGTCACTGTTGTAATGATCTATTATTACATTGATCTAATGGGATGTTTTGTATAATGTGGAGGCAATCCAGATCCACTTGGACTATTTTACTGCAGAGGATGAGAGAGTTAAGATAGCCTTGGGACAAAATGACGAAACTACAAACAACTATGGTTGTCCTGTTTTAGATACTCTCTTCTGACTGCAATAGAAAAGAATGTGCTCCCCAAACCAGCGGCCACACACCATGTACTTGAGGTTCTAGGAATGAATCTCTCCAGACACAATACCACACCCAACTGGGCAGCTGCAGTCAGCACCTCAGTGAAGGAAAGATGGAACAGGGCTCTTTTGGGAAAGTGGGGATGCTTCCGTGAGGAATGGGGCAGCCCCTCCATTCAACCCAGTGGGAAGGAAGACAGCACAGTGCAGGCAAGAAGTCCGGGGTCTGTGAGCTGACGGAGTATGCACCTGATGGCTTCTCTTTTATTTGTGAAGAACAGCCTTTTACATGCATCATTATTTGGGGGAGAATTTTCCCAAATATTTATTCCTTAAAGATGCCATTTTCGAAGGCCACGCCATAGTCCATCCTGTGGAGATGCACAATCCATTTGGCCACTTCCCTGTTGTCGGCTTGTGGGCACCCCCTGGTGCAGAGGGTGCTCACCCCATCCATGGGGGGCCTAAATGCTCCCAGCACTTCTGCTCCATGAAAGCCTGGCTCTCCCAGCTCTGGGGTCCTCTTTCGGGAGCTTCTTCCACACAGCTCTGCCTATGTGAACCCCACCTCCACCCCGCCCACCCAAGACAAGCCTTGTGGCGGGGGGGGGGGGGGCTGGCCTCCCCAGCACTGTCCCTGCATGGCTGTGCACATCCAGTCAATCCTTAGACACAGAAAGTCACTACACACTCACACAGTGCAAATACCCACTCAGCACATTCTTAAAGACACAAATGTTTATCCACACACACGCTAAAGCACACAAACCCACGTGAGCCCTTAGTGCATCCAAATACATATACAGACACTTGCACAGATGTACACACCCTCACATATACATACATGCATATGATGACACAGAGGTACACAGATATCCTGATCTAGCCTGACCACAAACCCACTACTCCCAGAATCTTCTCTGTCCTGGCTGATGGTGATTCTCTCCTTCCAGTTTGTCAAGCCAGAAATCTTAGAGTCATCCCTGACTCCACTCTCTCACCCCGCATTCCAATCCACCAGGAAATCTTGTTTCCTGGACTTTTCCCAAATATCCATAATAAATCACTTCTCACCACCTCCACCCCTATCGTGGACCACTGGACTACTGGGCTAGGCTCCTAACTGGTTTCCCTACTCTGCCTTTGCCCCAGAGTCTATTCTGAAAGCATCAGTGTGATCCTTTAAAAAAAGCTGGTTAGAAAACACCACGCTCAGAACCCTGCAATGACTCCACATTTCACCCAGAACTAAAAGCCAAGTCCCTGGGAGAGAGCCAAGGACTCTGTGAACTGGCCCCTATCGCCTGGCTCACACCGATTCCCTTATAACTCTCTCTCCTACTTGCTCCACCTCTTTGCTCACCCTTGAACTTGGCCCTGTGCTCCCATCTTGGGGCCCTTACACTGGCTGATCCCCTTGCCTGGCCCATGTAACATACTACATAATTTTTAAAAATTGTTTAGGTCTATCATCTATTGTCTGTCTCTGTTAGAATGAAAGCTGCATGAAGACACAACCTTTGTTTTGTTCCCTAAAGAACAAAGAGTGGGTGGCACGGCAGGTGCTTGGTAAATACCTGCTGAGTGAAAGAATGAATGCATCATGCACGCATGCGTACATGCTCACACACACCATCTGCACAAATACATGCCCACGTGTGCACGCCACCAAACACACATGCTTAGACTCTCAGGCCCTGACCTGGGAACCGTGTGTATTCTGAGACACAGGCACACATTCAGTACACACACGCACGCATGCACACACGCGTTCACACGGGCACTGAACACACACAGAAAACACATGCTGTTCCAGCCATCCATTGCTGCCTAGCAAACTCCCCCAAACTTGGTGGCACAAAGCAACAACCATTTGACTACGTTCCTGGATTCTGTGGGGCTGGCTTGTCACTGCTCTGCCACGACAAGGGCCTCAGCAGGAGAGAATCAAATGGCTGGAGACATCTTCGCTCACACGTCTGGCACCCGGCCCGAGACGACTTACATCGCTGGTGCTCCTCGGGCATCCCTCTCCCTCCCGAGGTCTCAGGGCCTCTCCATGTGGTCTCTCTACGTGGCCTCTCTAGCATGGGGACCCGGGAGTAGCTGGCTTCTGAAATGGCAGCTCAGGACTCCAAGAATGACTGTTCTTCTGAGCAAGGTGGATGCTGCACAGCCTTTTATGACCTCACCTTGGAAATCACAGTGTCACCTCCGTCACATCCATTTAGTTGAAGCAGTCACAAGCCCACCCGGATTCAGGCGGGGGAGGACAGAGACCCCACCTCTTGATGGGAGAATTGTGAAGGAAGAAATGCGACCATATTTTAAAATCGCCACACATGTGCACACACAGGGATGCTTATACACACACGGGGACACATCTATGCACACATATACACACAATACACACCTCTACGCAAACATAACCACGCACACACCCTTAGGTCTTGTCCTCAGAACCTCTGTTCTGAGAGCAAACTTAGAAAAACATATACGAGCCTATGAACATGCATGTAATACAGACGCAGTCCCACAAATACACCTATAGTCACATCCAGGTACACCTGCATGTACTCACACACATATGCACACACGCTCACAGTCACGGGCCCTGCCCTGGAGATGCCCACCCCATACCTGCAGCCACACCTGCTTGCTCCTTGCCCCGTGCACGGCTGAGTCGGGGGCCAGGATGGGTCAGAGAGCCTCGGCTGGTTATGGGGGGGGGCCTTCTCTCCTCACCACCCTCCCCTCGTGGTAGGGGCCCGGCAAGAAGGAAAACAAATAACCTTGCAGTGTTTAAATAAGCAAAGTTTTGTGCAAAGCAGAGGTTAATGTACTTTATTGTTCAATGTCATGTTTATAGTGGATTGGTGGAGGGAAAAATGTGATTAATTGCCCCGAAGCCCACGGATCTACAATTATTTGGTTGTTGTGAACAAATAAAGGACTACAGTATTCATCATATTCAAATGAGGCAGCAGAATAAATGATGGTGGGCCGGGCAGGAACAAAACCTAGGCGTGTTCCCGCACAATCGGAAGGCGACTGGCACCTTGTCAACCAGACGCAGGGTGGTGGCGGGAGCCGAACCCGTTTGTCTCTGTACCGCCAGCAAGGGTTGGGCTGACCCTGCCAGTGCCCGCGTTAATTCATGTCACACCTCGCGCCTCCATCCTTCGTGGTATGAAAACCAGGCGCCAATTTTGTAATAAAGACTTGTTTCCGACGAGGCCCAGTTTGGGGTGGGGGCACAGATCTTCATTAAAGCCCCTTTCCCGGGCCACGCTCGTTACAGAGCACAGGTACTGGCTAAATGTGTCCGATCATTCATCATGATTTTGCCCTCCACTTTGTCACAGCATGGGGATTTAAGGAAGATAGATGGTACAAGATGTTGTCTCCTCCACAGACGCTTTCTGCTCTGGTAAGTGTGTCCGATGCAGAATTATTTTGCCACTTTATTATTTCCTAGTGAGTGTTTGTCAGAGCTTCGCCTCTTGGAAGGAGCGAGTTGTTTCCTGTCACTCAGAGATGTCTCGGGAGCCGTGATGCTTGGCTGGGCTTGCCAGCCAGCTGGAACCTGGGCAGGGTCCCCAGGCAAGGCTAGGGGGGTGGTCCTGGGAGTCTGGGCCACAGGGCGAATGTCAAATCCAACAGAAATGGGGGGAGGCAGGCTTTAGGAGAAGGTGGGGCACAGGGGCTTTAGATATGCTGGGTTGGGGGGAAGAAAGGGGGCATCTTTCAGGATCTGGCCTGGCTGTAGGCCAGCCCACTGGACAGGGAGCTGTTCGAACCAGTGTCCAAACGGCTGTAAGAGCTTGGCCTTGAGCTGAGCCAGCTGGAGAGGGTATGGGCAAGGCTGGGGCCCTGTGGGGCTGCTGATGGCCTTAAAGCAGTGTGGCCAATTCTGGTACTCACTGTTGGCAGCGGATGAGCTTCCTGCCCTGATCAGGATGGCTGAGGGGCCATGCTGTGACCGGCAGGGATGCCAGGTGGGTGAAGATCACACCAGGCTAAAGATGGGCATGAGTTCAGCCTGAAGCCCAAGGTCTAGCCCAGAGCCCAGGGAACTCTTGGGAAGAGTGGAACTTCATTCTGGGCAGCGCTGGGGCACAAAGGGGAGGGCCCTGGAATCTGAGAGTGAATCTGGCCCCAGAGAGAAAGTGGGGTATCCGGCGGACACCAGCCCGTCCTGTGGTCCTTCCTCCCTTGTGTTTGCTTTGCAAGGGTCTCTCCACTGACCCCATCCTCCTGGGTACCTGCTTCCCACTGCCACAACTATTGGCTGGGCGGGGGATGCTCAGCTGTCTCAGCCTCTCCAGCACACAGCAGTGAAATCTACTTTGTCTTTGCTGCCCCCGCCCCACCCCTGGTCTGACTGGTGAATCCAGAAGGAACGCTCCTCAGAGGTTCAGGGGCAACACAGACCAATTCAGGAAGAGCCCAAGCAGAGGTACCTGGGGCACAGGGACCTATGTGAGGGCGCCCACCTTTCTCTGGCCCTAAGACAGCACTGCGGGAGTCCACCTTGCTAATGTGTAGATATCTCTCCCTCCTCAAAGTCTCTCCAGAGGCCGCATGAGGTAGGATTAAGAGCACAGTTTGAGAATCGGACAAGCCTGGGTCCAAAGCACTAACTAGCTGTAATGTTTTTGAGCCTCTGTTTCCCCATCTGTAAAATAGGGACAATAAGATGACATTCCCCTTGGAAGGTCTTGCCATGGATCCTGGCACGTTCTGTCAACTCAGACGTCCCCTCCCTGCCTCCTCTCTCTGGTTGCTGGCTGCTAGGAGTCCCTCATTCCCCCTGACCTGTCTCCCCTGGGCCAGGGCTTCCTGGCTGGCATCCAGAGTGCCTGCAGATGAGGCAGCCTACCTCATCAGCCAGTGGCTGCCTTTCTGCCCCAGGCACTCCCCCGCCCTCGCACTGTGAACAGCCCTAGAGGGAATCGTTAACAATTCGCAGCCGCTAACTCCCCGGCCCTTCCCCAGCCCTCCTCCAGGCCCTGGCTGAGCCCTGGGACACAGTCCCTGCCCTTCAGGAGCTGAGAGGAGGGGATAAAGAGGGTAGGGGGTGGGATGTGAGCAGATCTTTACTCCAAACACACGTCACCGCCACCAGGGGCCTCTGCCGGCGCCGGTCTCAGGGCAAAAGTCCCAGGTGATGGGTATTCACTTACCGAGCCCCGACTTCGGCTGGACCCCGGGCGCCTCGCTGAGTCCGCGCCGCAGCGCCAGGCGGGACGCGCCGCTCTCACCCCCACTTCGCAGCCGAGCAAACTGAGTCCGCAGACGCAATAACGTGCTCGAGATCTCGCAGGGAGAGATTCGAACCCGCGAGGCTTCTGGCGTCTTAATCTCGCGGTTGCCAGCCAGCGGATAGGCTCACCGACCGAGCAGCCGCGACTGACACGCACTGCGTCCAATCAGAACCCAGCCCCGTCCCGGCTCAGGTGTTTTTTTTTTCTACTCCGCCCACTTCCAAACTCCTGGCTCCCCATTCCCGCCGTGGTTTCCAATTAGGAACCCCAAATCTGCGTTTCTGTGCAGTTTTATGTTTAGGGTCTAGTTGCCTTTTTTCTCCCCCAGTTTATTAGGATGTTGTCTTTTGTGGCTTTTCTCCCATTCCTTCATTCATTCAGCAAACACTAAGGACTCATTATGCCCCGTGAGATCGAGCCAGCAGGTGGTGAGAGCCTGCGCGAGGGGCCCGACGCTCGAAGGGGAAGGGCTGGTCGAGCCACCTGCACGGTACCTCGTGAGGCAATGGCTGTTGGAGGAACCAAGGGCACACGCAGCTCCGCTGGTCTTGGAGGGGTGGGGCGGGCACTGTCCACCACCCAGAGGCCCTCGTGCCGAGGAGCCGCGGCGGCCGGGCTCTCCCCTCGATCCCCCAAGCGCTGTCCCGGGTTGGGCTGCATCCTCCGCAGGACTGTGGCCCCAGCCACCTAACGGCCATCATACTTTCCGTCTCCCCACCTCTTTCCCTTCTGCAGCCTGAGTGATTGTCCTTAAACACAGATCTACTGATGTCACCCCCGGCTTCAAAAACCTCAGTGGCTCCCCACTGCCTACCTACTTTAAACCTAAACCTTGTAACTTGGCATTCAAGGCCTTTCATGATCCAGCGCCAACCCAACCAATGCCACCACTCGCGCGCTTCATTTTTTAGCCTGTCACTGAAATTCTTTCTCTACATGACTTTCCTCAGCTGTAAAGGGGGGATAATCACATACCTGCCATGGCAGCCTGCATTTTCCAAAGATGCCCACCGTGATGTAGATCCCATTCTACAAGCTCAGCCTCGTAAGAACCATTACTCTTTGCAGGGGATGGTGGGAACGGTGTTCCCTCCCCTTGAACTTGAGTGGACCTTTCCTGCGCCTTAACAACTACTGCAAAAGTGATGCCATGTGACTCCCGAGGCTAGGTCATGAGGGTGTTCACCCCCTATACTGTGCTGTTCTCCTGGGAGGCTCACTCTTTGAATCTGCAAAGAAGCTAAGCAGCCCCGTGCAGAGGCGGTTGTAGGTTCTGGTTGACCATGGGCACCAACTGGCCAGCCATGTGTGTGAGCCATCCTGAAAGCCATCTGCCCCAACCCATGCCACGTGGAGCTGAGATGAGCTGACCCTGCCAAGCCCTAGAGCAAAATAAATGATAATTGTTATTATAAGCCACTGTTTTAGGGCAGCCTGTCACATAGCAAAACAGGACAGAAATGCCTACCCCCAAGGCTCGTTGTAGGGTAGACGCGTGTATTCGTTTGGTAAGGCCACCATCACAAAACACCACAGGTTGGGTGACTTTAAACAACAGAAATGTATTCTCTCACAATTCTGGAGGCTGGAAGTGTGAGATCAAGGTGTCAGTAGGGTTGGGTTCTTCCTAGACCTCTATTCTTGGCACACAGATGGCTGCCTTCTCCCTGTATCTTCATGTGGTCTTCCCTCTCTATGTCTGTGTCCTAATCCCCCCTTCTCCTAAGGACACCAGTCACACTGGATTAGGGCCCACCCTGACCTCAATCTAACTTAATTACCTCTCTAGAGGCCCTATCTCATATGTCAATTATATCTCAGTAAAACTGGAAGAAAAAAAAAGACCCAATCTCCAAATACAGTCACACTCTGAGGTACAGAGGTCTAGGATATCAACTTATGAAGCTGGGGGAATACAATTCAGCCCATGACAATGAGTAAGTACCTATGAAAAACTTAGAACAGTACCTGGCACAGAGTCAACACTCAGTAAATGGTGGCTGTGTTGTTATTCTAACTACTACCACCTACCACCACCACTGTCATCTATGTAGCCTCAAGTCACACCATCTGCCTGCAGCCAGGGGGACAGCTCCAGATCCCCAGGCTTCCTCTGAGGCAGTCTCTTGGGCCTACTGTGCCCAAACCTGTTTTCCATCTACCCAAATCCTTCCTGTCTTAGGAAGCCCAGCTCCTTCACCATCACCTCCATGGAGCTTCCCTGACTCCTCTCTCTTTCCTCTGAGTCCCTACAGCTTGTGTTGGGAGCTCTGGTTAGCCATTATTCTGGTCTCCAGTGTATAAGAAGCTTTGCTTTTTGGAACTGCACCTTTGTTTTGTTTTCGAATATAGAAATAGAGGATAGAAGTAAGGTGAGCTCAGTTTATAAAATTCAGACAGTACAGAAAGGCTTAAAAAGAAAGTGAAAATCACCTCGAATTAACAACTTTTAACATTTTAGTTTATATCTTTCTGGAGTTTTTCATACGTGTATGTGTGTGTGTCTGTGTGTGTATATTTCTTGATTCCAGGACAACGCTGATTATAGAAGGCATCACTGATTTAATTACACAGCTTTTAGGGAGAAAAGAACTACTGCATTAAGCATATATATTAATTGCAACGCACATCCTGATTTCAGAAATGCAAAAAATGTGAAAAAATGTACATCTTACCATCAAGAAAATATGATATAAGCATATATCTGTTTTTCAAAATGGGAATCTCTATAAATACTATTTTATGGCCTACTTAAAAAAATCTGAACACCAAAGCTTGGCCATCATTTCGCATCAATAAATAAAAACCCGCACCATTGATTTTAATGGCTGCATAGTATTCCATTAAACTGATAGATGATAATGCATTTACTCCTCACTGAAAGGCATGCATTTCTTTATTATCCTTCTGATACAAACACATTTATAGACCTTGACCTTATTTTCCTTAAGATAAATTCCTTCCATCAGCATGGCGGGGCAGGAGAGTGGATGCTCTTTGTCCAGGAATTGGCTGCCATGTGCCCACGTGCTCCCCAAGGACAGGAACTGTCCCCGAACCACCTGTGGGTCCTCTGGCATGGGGTCCTGTCACCAAGCCTGGTGCACAATGGGGCTCTGAGAAGAGTTGGCACATATTAATTTCTTAGTAATAACAAGTCAGGAGACAGACCTCCCGTGAAGACCCTGCCTGAAACTGAGATGTATGATAAACTCAACTTTCTGCACCTGAGGTTGCAAAAAATAAAAAGCATAGTTTTGGGGGTCAGCCTTGGCTTCAGCGCCAGGGTGGCTACTCAGTGTGTGACTTAATCTCCCAGGACCTCAGTGTCCCCATCTGTACAAGGGAGTTAAAGACATGTCTTAGGCAAGCTTATATGGCTGGGTGTCTGTCTGCCCTGGCTCTGCACAGCATCCAAGAGGATGTAAAGCCAGGGCATGTTCTCCCAGGCACTGCTCTCCCAAGGGAGCCCACCCCTGGAGAGATCTAGAGCATAAACTGTGACCGGGGGGGTCACACCTGAGAGCTCCGGGACCTCTGACAACCAGAGCAAGAACACACGTGCTTCAGTGGGCTCTGGGCTCCATCGGTGAGCTTGCCCCCTTGGCACAGATCATGCTAAATTACAGCAGGAGTTGCGGGGGGGAGGGGGTTCCTTTGGATTCCAAAGAAGAAGAAGAAGATGCCATTTTTTTTTAAGTAGTCTCCATGCTCAACCCAGGGCTTGAACTCATGACTCTGAGATCCAGACCTGAGCTGTTATTAAGAGTTGGAGCCACCCAGGCACCTCAAGAAAATGCCATTGTCTGACTGCTCATTATGTGCCAAGCAACTATCAAAAAGCAACTTTTGCATTCATTTCCTAGTTTCATTCTTCTTGCAAAGAGGAAATTACAGTCCAGCTGACAGAGGATAAAACTCGGGCTCAGAGACTGACTGGACCAAGGACTCTGCTCTGCCCCCTCTCCCACCACCATCTCTCCCCTCCACTCCCTGCCCCACTGCCCAGTCCTTCTCCACTCAGTGGCCAGAGTGAGCTTTCCAAAACAATGAGCTACTTGTGACATTCCTCTGCTGGTGACCTTCTTCAGGAAAGGTCTCCCCAGGGCCCTTGGGGAAAAGTCCGAAGTCCTAAACATGGCATGATCGGGGTCCTACATGGAAAGCCTGGTTCCCCAAACCGCTCCAGCTTCACTTACACCCCTCACCTCCTGGTTCTCTGGCTCTAATCTCCTGGTTTCCACAAAATGCAAGCTCCCTCCTGCCTCAGGGCCTTTGCATAGCTCTTCCACTGCCATTAGTACTTGATCTCTACTCATCCTTTCAAGTTCAGTTTAGATTCACCTTCTCAAGGAAAACTTCCATGACATTTTTCTTCCCCAGGTTGAGCCCCTCTGTTCTATTTTGTAACACTGTGATATTCTTATCATCATTAGAGTAGAACATGGGAAATTGACAATAGTTGACCGTTTTGGACCTATATCAATGGCAATTTCCTATGGTTCAACCTAATAAATACTGTGTTATCTCCTCAATGTCAGGCCCCCTGACATTTATTAAATGCTCACCACTGATACGTTTATCATTCTATCACCCCACCATTGTACCTGGACACAAAACAGAACCTCAATCCATTTTGGTGAAAGAATAAATAATAAAGTTGCAGTCCCAGTCTCTCTGGGAAAGTTCAAGCAACCTGGCATCCAGTCTACACCCGCACGGGGGCTGCCCGCCTACCACTTGGCACCAGCCACAGGTTGCAGAGACAGAGGCCAAGGGAGGCCGCCCAGGTCCACAGTAGCTCCAGCTGCCACACAACCTGACCCCAGCTCCCCAGGCCCATGTCTGGTTTCACTGGGAAGTGGCCAAAATGGTGTTCGGGGCTCATCTAGATCAAGAGGCCCAAGTCTGGGGGCGAGACTTCGGTGCTGTCCCTCCCCGGTCCTAGCCGCTGGCAGGGCCTTCCAGCCTGGCGCCGTGCCCCTGCAGCCACACGGTGGCAGTGTTGGCACCAGTTGGGCTCCAGAGGAACGGAAGCCTCAGCCTGGCTCCCGCAAGAGGCCCTGAGAGGCCGCGCTGCCAGCAAGCGCACACTGTGTGCACAAAGGGCGCGCGTACGGGGTGGGCCACGAGTGCGCGGTGCTCGCGTGTGGGGGAATGCAGGGAGGGCTCTGCGTGCAGCGGTACTCACATGTATTCGTAGTTCTGCCGGTGGTGGGTTGTGTGCCCTCGTGCGTCTGTGTTTACCAGTGCGTCTTTGTGGCTGGCTGTGTCTGGCTGCCCGTGTGTGTGTGTGTGTGTGTGTGTGTGTGTGTGTGTTTCTGGTGGGGCCTCTGTGTGAGGAGAGAGCCAGTAGTTGAGGGATGAGTGTGCCTGGGTACCTGGACATCAAGGTCAGAGATTTCTGGGACTCGGCCTCCCCCTCCTCTGGCCCCTGTCCCCCCATCACCTGCATGGACAGATGCTCTGATTCCCACCCCAGAGCCCCCAGCCGCTGGCTCCACCAGTTGGGCAACTCCCAGAAGTGCCCTGTCCCTCCCCCTGCCCCTCAGCTTTCTCTCTGGTGCCTCCTCCACCAACACCAGCTCCTGCAGGCGCGGATACTTATCCAGAGGTACGTACCCTACAGGGCTCAAGTCTGCTCCTGACCCCATTACTGTGATGTCCCCAGCCCAGCACCCTGCCTCTGGCAGCTTCAGGCCTGCCTGCAGCCTGGCAGGACGAGGGCCTGCCACAGCTTCCCTCCCTGGGGAAGCTACTCTCATAGCTAGGGTCCTAGGTGGGTCCTGAAGGAGCAGACTTCAGAGCATGGCATGTCTCCGTCCTCAGACTGGAGGCGCCTAGAGATGGGGCTCTGCCTCTCCCCTCTGACCTCAGAGTGGAACCATGTCTCTGATTCTATCACCCAGGTCTGGAGAGAGTGTGGGCTCCCGGTTCCTTCTCCAGGCCCCAACTCTGGCCCCAAACACACATTTCGCAGCATGGGTGCCGGCTCTCTCCCTGCCCTCCCTTCCCTCCACCGGGCGAGGGCCACATCTGGCCACATCTGGCCACCCTTCCCCCGTGGTTATTAATAATTGGGTATTAGGCGAGAGGCGACTATTGATTCTGGCGCAGGCGGCTCTGGGTCGGGGTAATTTATGGAAACACTGGCGTCCCCCGTGATAAATAATGAGGTGATCGCAGAGACAGGTCACTAGTGAGTGGCCTCCAGCCCGCTGCCCTGTCCACTAACACACAGACTCATAAATGGAGGGAGAGAGGAAGAGAGACCCGGGCTGGCCATAAAGACAAAGGATGCGTTGGTGGGGAGAGGCACTGGGAAGACAGGGAAAGCATACACACATGGCAGTGGGGACCATGCAGGGGCTGCTGGGAAAGGGGCCGGCCTTCACAGAGAATGGGACAGAATGACAGACAAGGACAGGCACATGGAGCAAGAGGCAGGGCAGAGGAGGGAGAAGGCAGATGTGAGGACAGAGAGACGGGGCAGGGAGAGAGGGGGAAAGACAGACAAAGCCGGGGAGCCTGAGGAATGAAGAGCAACAGAGCTGGGTAGGGCAGGGACATGATGGGGAGACGCAGGGACAAAGACAAAGAGAGGCGAGGCCACGGTACGGAAGGCCAGCCATGCCGAGTGCCTACCATGTGCTGGCTCTACTCTGTGTTCTTATTTCCTCGTCCTGGCAGCCCGGAGCATGGCCTCCAGAACCAGCCTGTCTGGGTTCAAATCCCAGCGCCACCCCTGGTCCCAGCTGCATGACCTTGGGCAGGTCACTTCACTCCCAGTGCCCAGTGCCCCGACCTGGAATGTGGAGCCAACATACCTATGCCAACGGCGGTTAAGAGGATTAAACAAATCAGCATCTGTGCCCTTGGGGACCATGCCTGGCACTAGTGGATGCTCTAAAAACATGTTTGTCCTGGTTCTAGTCAATTTCATACAATTCCATTTGATTTGATCCTCTTCCATTTGATAGAGTGTCTAGTTTACAACAAATGAATCAAGAAAAATGAGATGTGGTCTGATTGGGCAGCTTTGGGGAGACTCCCTGCAAGAGGTAGGGGTTGATTTGGGCCTTGAGGTGGAATTAGAAGGAAAGGCATTCCAGAAGGCAGTCAGAGTTTATGCAAAACCATCACAAATTTCAAGGTCAGAAGGACCCTTGAAAGCCTAGTGCATCTCTAATGCCTGGATCCCCCCATACTAGCTCTGGCCAGCTTTGACTTGGTCACCTCTAGGGATGGAGAACTCATTACCATTCTTGGGAAACTGATTGTGAGAAGGTTCTTCCTCAAAGTCAGCCTTCACATGCTGCCCCCAGGCCCCCCACCCCTTGCCCACCCCAGTTCAGCTCTGTAGAGGTTTGCAGTCAGCAACTGGGAGCTATTCACAGCACCCCATCCCCCACCCCACTTTCTTTTTTTTTTTTTTGAAAGATTTATTTTATTATTCATTTTGAGAGAGAGACAGAACAAGAAAGAGAGTGTGCACGAGTGGGGAGGAGGGGCAGAGGGAGAGAATCTCCAAGCAGACTCCCCGCTGGGCAAGGAGCCTCATGTGGGGCACAATCCCACGACCCATGTGATCACAACCCAAGCCAAAACCAAGAGTCCCACAATCAACAGACTAAGCCATCCAGGCGCCCCTCCCCACCCCACTTTCTGATCATCCGATGCAACCACTCTAACCTACTCCAAATATTCCTTCTGTGCTGGCTGGCTAGTCCCCTCCTGGCCTGGCTGCTCTCCTGGGCAGCTCCAGCCAGGTGAGCCTCCAGGGGCAGAGCCGAGCACCTGCTATGTGCTGAGCAGGGTGGACTATTCCCTTTACCCTAGATGCACAGTGTTCAGACTTTGATGTCCAGAACCCTGAGGTTTCTTAGAGACGCACCAGGGGCTTCCCTAGAATGAAGGGGGCTACCCCTCTCCTTCCGTCTCCTTTGTGATTTGTTCCGCATAATAAGAAGACCCTAGTCTACAGGCTGTTGAGACTGCCACCCCAACGGGAAACAGCTTCGGGCAGCAGGCGCTAATGCGGTGTGTCCTAGGCTGATGGCCTGGCTTTGCCACCCATTGACCAGGTGACCTTGCACAGATCCTTTGACCTGCTGGAGCCCCAGCTTCCTCCAGTGTAATAGGGCCTGTGTGTGAGGGGCTTCACACCAGAGGAAAGCCTCTCTAGGGGTCACCGCTATTATTATCATCCCTCCTTCCCCCCCTCCCATCCCTTCCCCCACACACTGGGTAGCCTAGGACCCTCTCCTTTAAGTCATTTCCAAATATAAGAACATCTATGGGTCCCTGGGACATGTGTCTTGTCATGACTGAGCTTATCTCTCCTTGTCCCGGTTCTGCAGCCAGCATAGCTTCCCCCAGCCCTATAAAACCAACAAAATTATCTCTACCTACATGCACAAGGGGCTGAGACCACAGCTGAACAGCACTGAGCCCTGGGGCACTCCACTAGAGACCCACACACACACACTATGTGGGCATAGGCTGCCATAGTGATATTCACTTGGCTCTTTGTCCATCCCATGTTTCCCCACCTCCCCTCTAACTATGTCCAAATAGACCTTATTGCCTACCTTCTCTCGACCTCACTTCTCTGACCTACTGGTCCAGCCACCCTGTAGACAAGAACATGGGACAGTTGGATCTTATCTTTTCTTGGCAAATCTATCCCTCTCCTGGGTTTACACACTTCCTCTTATTAGAGGCTCATCAATCATCTCTTTATATTCCATTCTAGAATCTTAACTGAGATACTGAAACTCATACCATACTACTGTTACTGGTAAGAGCAGCTAATTAACTTTTTTGTTTTCCCATTTTATAGATGAGGAAGCTCAGAAAGGCTATATTGCTCACTCCCAGAAACGCAGCTTGTTGGTCTGTACTCTTTGAATTCTCCCTTCTTCTGCCTTAAAACAGTGATATCCAAGGGACAGAGCTGAGGATGAGTTACTGGGCCAGCATGTGTGTGTGTATGTACTGGGGGCTGTAGAGGGAACTATGTTTAGAATAATGGGTCGGGACCAGCTGTTAGGTGGGGAGGGCATTGAATGTCAGCTTACCGAGCCTGAATTTCATTTTTGTGGGCAGTGATGAGCCATGGAAGCCTTCTGAGGTTATACCTGAGTGGCTGGCAGAATAATCTGATAGTGGATGAGAGATGAATGGGGTTGGGGTGCGCAGGGAGGAGAAGCAGGAAGACCTGTGTAGGGTCCAGGAAACAGGCCAGGTGACAGGGAGGAGAGCCTCATGCCACAGCAGTGGGAGCAGGTGGAGGAGAGGAAAGGTTTAAGGACCAGCTCAGAGGCAGAACTGGCTGAATTCCAGCTGACTGGATGGGGCTGGGGGTGGGAGAAAGGAAGTCACACAACCTGACCTCATCAATGGAGGGGTGATGCTTCCTTTCATAAGGAGAAAGCAATCTGGCCGAGAGTAAACGCCAAGGGGTAGGTGGGGAATTCAGCGTTGACCCCATAGATTCAGAAAGGCCTGGGAGATATAATATCTGGGGGCCCTTGGAGACAGGGTCTGACACTCAGGAGAGTAGTCTGGGCTGCAAATAGAGTCAGGGTTGAAAGCACAGGGCTGGTAGTCGGAGCTGCTGGAGGGAATTAGATGGTGGCCAGGCAGGTGCCTGCCCAGCACTGCCTGTGTCCCCTGTGAGGTGAAGCCGGGCCTTAGTGGCTGCCTCCTCCACAAGACTAGGAAGACTGGGGGCTCCTCAGGGCAGAGATCCCTGTCTCCACCCAGCCCAAAGCCCCGGGCGCTCAGCACAGAGCCCAGCACCAGGTGGGTGTCGGCCCCTGGGGACGCAAGGAGGCTACAGCAATGGAGCTGAGGAGGAGGGACAGCTGTGCGATGGGGGTGGGATATCCCGTATTTGGTTCTTGGGAGGCCATCCATTGGAGCCTCGGGACAAGGGGCGGGGATGCACAAAAGGCCGTGCCTCCAAGGGGAAGTGATGGGAGCAGATACTGATTAGGCATCCACTATGTGCTTTGATCTCAGATTGTTCCCCCAACAGCCCTACAAGTTGCTGGAGACTGTATGGACGCCCTCCACTCTGCTTTTAAAGATGAGTGCTGGAGCCAGGATTTGACCCCAGATCTTTGAGGAAAACAAATCCCTGGATGAGAGAAAAGCATGGACACAGTTGCACCCCTACTCTGGGCCTCTGGTTCTGCAGGGTCCCTGCCCTTTCTGCTCCTAGAGGAGCCCCGCTCCTGGTTTCCTGCACAGCAAGTGTGGGAACTATTCTCAGGGCTTGTCCCTTGTCTCTCTGGACCCAGGGACAGCATCAAGACAACGTGGCTGGTGGCAGAGGCAGGGTTGACTACGGTTGAATGACCCCGGGGCTTCCCTGCGCCTGCAGTTCTTTCTACCCGGAAGGGCTTCTCCTCGCTCATCCTGAGGGAGAGGTCTCCCCTTCTGAGAAGCATTCCTGCCCCGTGAATGTGCTTGTCGCCTCCTCCTAGCAGTTCAGCCCTTTGTCCATTACGTTGTCCCTGCACTGGTCACTCCCAAGGACAATGGTTTGTTTAGGGTCTGTATTCCTTTCCGTGCCCAGGGGCCCCTTGGGGCAGGAACGGGTCCCACTCAGCTCCATGTGTCCAGGTGTGCAGGTCCTGGTACAGAGGAGGAACCTGTCAACCTGTGCTAAATGGATGAGCAAACGGACGGACCCATGGAGCCATCCGTCCCCCTCCAGGCCCTTTGGGAGGGGGTGGGCTGAGCTCCTGAGCCCGGGTCCACCCCCCAGGCCCGTCCCCGCCGCAGGCTGGGGTGAGAGGGGGGCTTTGTCCCCAACTTCCAACCACAGGGAGAATAAAAGTTTGTGAAATATTAGTTTAATAAGACATGCGACTACTATTAAGGATCCAAGCGGTCCTTATTTATTATTCATGCGGCCGCGTGATTTAGGGGCAAGCAGGTCCGCAGAGGCTCCAGCTCTGCCGCCTCTCCCCATCACGGCTTCCCCTCCCCCGGAACCCCCCACCCCGTGCCCCCTCTCACCTTCCCGCTCTCCCCGCCCCCCCCAACCCCTGCCCGCACCGCGCAGGCACATTCTCTAGCCTGGTGCGGGGTGGGGAGGGGAGGGCTGCGACCACTGCCCTCAGGTCCCCTCTGGACCCTGGTAAACTTTCTTTTTACAGCTAGGGGAAGGCCCCAAGCTGCCCAGTCCTGCGTGCAGAGGGCTCTCCACAGCTTTATGGACAGCCGCACGAGTGGGGCTGGGGGTTCCCTCTTTTATTCCATCCCCTCTTTCTGTCTTCCTCCCCTCTTCTCTTTCCCAGGTTGGGGACCTCCGAGAGTAGAACCGTTGGACAGACTGGGGGAGAACTGGGTTCCAGCTCTTACTCTGGTCCAGTCCCAACTTGTTGTGTGACCTTATTTAGGTCCCTTGCCTTCTCTGGGTCTCAGGAATCCCTCTAAAACTAGAGGTTAGAGTGAAGGACTCAAAACTTCCCCAGATTTGGGAGGGCGGAGGAGGCGATTACATACAATGCAATGCACACATCTTTAAGTATACAATCTTTAAATATTGATAAATGTACTATACCCATGAAATCACCACCCCAACCAAGATACAGAACACTTCCATTACCCCGTAAAACTTTTTCTTGCTCCTTTGCAGTCTGCTCCCTCCCCTACTCCTCAAGGTAACCAGTGTTCTATGTCTTTTGCCACAAATGAGTTGTGTTTGTTCTTGAACTTCGTATCAACAAGATCATATAATATGCACTCTTGGGATCTGTATGAGTAGTTCCTGCCTTTTTATTGCAAGTACTCAAATATTGTATGACTATACCATAGTTTGTTGGTTCGTCCACCTGTTGATCATTTGTGTTGTTTCCAGTGTCTGGCTCTTATGAATAATAGCTTCTTTCAACATTTGTATACAAATCTTTTTGCAGAAATACAAATTACAGATTTTTAAAAATTTCTCTTGAGTAAATACTTAGGAGTCAAACTGCTAAGCAGAATGGTATGTGTATGTTTACCTTTCCTAAAAATATATATTTTATTTTTTAAGTAATCTCTACACACAATGTGGGGCTTGAACCTAGAACCCCAAGATCAAGAGTTGCAAGCTCCAAGAGGCGCCTGGGTGGCTCAGTTGGTTAAGCGACTGCCTTCGGCTCAGGTCGTGATCCTGGAGTCCCGGGATCGAGTCCCGCATCGGGCTCCCTGCTCGGCAGGGAGTCTGCTTCTCTCTCTGACCTTCCCCCTCTCATGCTCTCTCTCTCTCATTCTCTCTCTCAAATAAATAAATAAAATCTTTAAAAAAAAATAAAAATAAAAAAAGAGTTGCAAGCTCCTTGACTGAGCCAGCCAGGCTCCCTGTATGCTTACCTTTTTAAGGAAACTTTCAAACTGTTTTCCAAAAGGTTATACTATTTTACACCCCCTCCAGCAGAGTTAGAGATTTCTGGTTGCTCCACATCCTTGTCAATATTCGATATTAACAGTCATCTTTTTATTTTAAGTAGGCTCCATGCCCAGCATGGAGCCCAATGCGGGGCTCAAACTCATGATCCTGAGATCAAGACCTGAGCCGAGATTGAGTGAGACACTTAACTGACTTGAGCCACCCAGGCATCCCAATATTGTCAGTCTTAATTCTCACCATTCTGTGGGGTGGAGTAGTATCTCGTTTTAATTTGTATTTCCTTGTGACTAATGCTATTGATCACCTTTTCAAGTGATTATTTGCCATTAATATTTTGTGAAGTGTTTAAGTATTTTGCTCAATTCCATTTAGGTTGTTTGCCTTTCTATTATTAATTTATAGGATATTTACCTATTAAGAACACATGTCCTCTGCTAGATATATGTATTGTTAATGTTTTCTTCCAATCTGCTTTACCTGTTGATTTGATAAGAAATTTTAAATTTTGATCATGTCTAATTTACCAACTTTTTCATGCTTTTTATGTCCTCTAATAAATCTTTGCCTACCCTAAAGTCATCAATATATTTCCCCCATATTTTCTTTATAGTTTTAGCTTTTTAAATCTATTTTGAATTAAATCTTTCTGTGTGGTGTGAGGTAGGAATTGAGGGGTTTTCTCCCCCCATACATTTCTCCAGTTGTTCCATCACTATTTGTTGAAAGGATTTTTTCTGTTTACATTGAATACCTTTGCTGCCTTCGTCAAACAACAACAAAATCAACTGACTTTATGTGTGGGTCTGTTTCTGTCTGATTTGTTGATCCATTTGATCTCTTATGCCAGATCTCACTGTCTTGATTACTATACCTTTACAGTAAATTTTGAAATCAGGTAGAGTAAATCCTCCAACTTTATTTTCCTTTTACAAGATTGCTTTGGCTATTGTGGTTCTTTGCTTTTCCATAAATATCTTAGAATCCATTTGTCAATTTCTAATAGAAAGCCTGTTGAGAATGTCAGTGGGATCTGAGTTTTTCTGTAAGTCACTATGGGAAGGGTCTCAGGAGTCTCCCTGGCTTCTGTGCCCTACCCTGCCAGTTTGGCCCAAGCTACAGGCATGGCACTCTGAAAGTCCCTATCCCTGAACGACCACTCTCAACTGCCCTCTCTGCCAACATCATATACTGAAAAATCAGCATTCCACCCAAGACATGGTCCTTTACTGGTAACCCAGCCCACAGGGTGAAGACTACGGTGTCCAAAGCCTCAGAACCCCAAGCCCAGTTTGGAGCCTGGACTCAGAGCCTATCTGGTTCTGGGAGTAAAGGAATAAGTCAATCCCCAGCCCATGGAGGCAGCTCTGGATGAAATTTAAACCTCATATGTAAGATATTTAAGGGTAAGGTATTTAAGGTTAAAATATTATTAAGTATAGGAATTGCTTCCAAATGACTGAGAGTGAGTGAATGGTAATATAGAGGAAATAAAATTGGGTCATGAGTTGATAATTATTGAAACCGGGTGATGGGTAACAGAGGGTTCATTATACTTTGTGATTTTGAATGTTTGCAATTTTTTATGATAAAAATTTAAAGAATTCACCCTCTCCAGTGAGGCAACCTCCCTCCTCCATCATTTTCCCCAAAGCAGGGCCTGGACCCTGCTGCCCCTGGCTAATGAAGACCCCTATGCCATCTGCAGCGTCCCCAGTGCTGCTCCACTCCCCCGTGGCCTGCACAGCACGGAGCAGACGCTGACCTGGTGGGAGCATGACCTGGCTGGGCAGCTGGCTGTATCTGGGCATCTCGTGATGTGGTGTTGGCAGGTGGGTTTCCACATCACCTCAAATGAGTTTTAAGATGATTGAACTACAACAGCTGCCACCCACAACCCTAAGCAGGGCCCCAGGCCAGCCCGGAGCAGTGACAGCCAGGGTGGCTGGGCAAAGCGAGCAGGGACAGGGTTGTCAGAGATGATGTCAGGGAAGTGGGCAGGGAGGGGCAAAGCCAGCAGATAGGCCAGGGCATGACTATGCCTTTTATTCCAAGTGAGGTAGAGCCCCCTGGAGGAGGGCTTGCAGCCCAGCAGTGACCTTATCTGATCTATGTTTAGAAGGCTGCAGAGTGACGTGCGTGGCGGAGCCTGGATAGAAGCAGAGAGGCAAGTTAGGAGGCCACTGCAGGAATCCAAGTGAGGTATGCCCTTGGCTTGCACCAGGGGGTGGTGGTAAAGTGGTCAAAAGTGGTCCAGTCCTGGATAGATTTTGAAAACATTGTTGACAAGTTTCCTTATGGATTGGATGTGGGTTGGAAGGAAAGGCAGGTGTCAAGAATGACTCCACGGGTTAGCCTGAGTAAGTGGTACATGGAGAGGCCTGGGGGAAGCAGGTTCAAGGAGGCTACTGAGGACTGTGATGGTGGGTCTGTCTGGTTTGTGGTACCTGACCTGCAACCATGTGGAGCTGTTGCCAACATGAGCCTGCGTGCCGGCAGAGGTCAGGGCTGGAGCCTGGTTTCTGGGAACCCTCTGAATGATGGGATTTAAGGCTGTAAGACTGGAAGGGGTCACTTGAGGCGTGTCCCAAGAGAAAATGTCTGAGGCCCAAGCCCTAAGCATGCAAATGTTTTAGGATAAGAAGAGGAATCAGCAAAGGAAGCTAAGGAGAAGTGGTCAGGGAGGCAGAAGAGCCAAGCACACCTTGGAAGCCACATGAAGACAGTGTTTTAAGGAGGAGACCATCTGGGGGGATTGAGAACTGACCTGGCACTGGGCAACACAGGGGTCACAGATGACCTTGACAAAGCTGCTTTGGGGACATGGTGAAGTGAAAGCCTGGTAAGAGTGGGTGTGAGAGAGGATTTCAGGCTCCTCTCCTACCACCCCCCTCAGTTATTCCAGTTGTCTACCACAGTCCCAAGCTCCTTCCTCCTCATCCCTCCCCTCACTCTGGGGGATCCATGTGGTCTCACGATTAATGGAAAGAACAGAGGCCCCAGCTTCCATCTCCCAAACACACACCATCTCTGGTACTCACACCCTCTGCCCTTGGTCCCCTCTCAAGACCTCTGTTCTGCCAGGGTGGCACCTCCATCCAGACCCTAATCCATCTCGGCTCCCCAGAGGCCCCACTCTGCCAAAAAACCTCCTCTTCTGGTGTCCCCATCACCTTCCCCCACTCACTGGCATATCCCATCATTAAACAGTATGCTGAACAGTATCTTAAAAAATTTGGGGGCGCCTGAGTGGCTCAGTTGGTGAAGTGCCTGCCTTCAGCTCAGGTCATGATCTCAGGGTCCTAGGATCGAGCCCCTCATCGGGCTCCCCGCTCAGTGGGGAGTCTGCTTCTCCCTCATCCTCTGCTCTTCCCTCTCCCCCTGCTTGTGCTCTCTCTCTCAAATAAATTTAAAAAAATTTTTTTAAATTTCCCTTGAGCATATTTTTCTTTCCATCAAAGCTCTCAATTTCCTTTTTCTGCCAGTTTCTGCCAGTTAAGACTATCTTAAAATAGTCTACATGATACCCTCGGGGGCTCACCGCCTGGTCAGGAGCATGTGGGGGAGGGCAGCCGGGGGTGCAGGTGCTGCTTCTGAGGGCATTCTCACAACGTGGTACCTTTACAGGCAGGAGATGCTTAGAAAAAGTGCCAAAAGGGGACGTCTGGTTTATGGGTCTGCTCCCTCAATTGTCCCTCAATTGTGGATCCTGGCACTCTGCTGTGTCCTTCACCTACTGCAATCTGACTTTGATTTCCACCTCTTCATTGAAAACATCTAGAACAATGCCTCCTTGCTCGCTCTTGCACCCCCTCAAGAAACGGCCAGAGATGGAGGGGCACACTGCACCAAACAGAGAAAGCTGGACAAGACGGAGTGGGTGTCTACCCAGGATGCCCCGACAGAGACCGGAAGCCCACCATGGTCACAGAGTCGCAGCCCAAACCTGGCGGGGTCCAGCTGCTGTAGATTGAATAAAGGCACTGGTCAAGGTGAGAGGTTCAGAAATAAGGCCGTCAGTAAGACAAAGCAGGCGGAGGCCTTTTATATGGTGCCAGGTGCATGGATGGGGCCGAACATCAGCTTTAACTGAGACACATGCAGGGCTGTCTGTCTGCACCAAAGGAAGAAGGTGAGTGTCATCCCTGGGCCAGGCTCAAGGATTCAGAACCAAGCCTTGTCCCTGAGCCCCAGAGTCCCCATTCCAAAATGTGCCATGGAGCAATCAGCTGGAGCTGGAAGTCCAAGGCCCTGGCCCCCAACCCCCACTGCCCACACCTACCACATCAGGCCTCCTTCCCCTGCTCTTTCCCTCCCATGGAAGAGGGCCAGGCTGCAGACACTGTCACTGCACCCCCGGCTCCACATCCCACATCCGAGAGGGGAGCTGAATATTCAGTATCTGGGGAGACAATAAAAATCCCAGGAAGAACCTGGCTAAGGCAATTACCTCTGCATAAATGCATATATTATTCATCCGTGGCTTTGAATATATAAATAATACTGATACAATTTGCATGCGTTAAAAGGAGATGTAATTACCCACTGATGTCTGCGAGTGCCTGGTAGCCGCCGGCCACATCCTGGGTCTGCTGCCCCGCCCCCAGGAGCCCACCTTTGCCCTTTCTAGAGGCAGAATATATCACATGTGGGTTTTCTGCAGTTGTTAGGAAGCCAATCTTTGATGTCCTTGGGGCTTTGGTTGGAGTGGGCTTTTTTAAAGGCCCTGTGGGCTGTCGCATCTACTCAACTCTGTTCTTGAAACTTTGGGCTATTTTAGTATTATAATTGCTGCTTTTAAAAATCACATTTTTGGTAACAAAAAATAACACACATTCATTGTATAAAATTTGAAAGATATGCAAAAGTTTGAAAAAGAAAAGCTCATTCATTATCTTGCTGCCCATATGTAAGTACAGTCCGTATTTGTCTGATTTCTTGCCAGTCTTCTTTTTCGATCAGAGATAAACTTTAATTTTACAAACTCAGGCTCATATTATACATAATGTTTGTAACCTGCTTTTATCTTTTACAATATGTCATGAACAGATGAAGAAATATAAAAGGCTAATAAATAAGAAAAGATGCTCAACCTCATAGTAATTAAGGAAAATACAAATTACAATAACAGAGATATAAATTTTCACCTATCACATTGTTAAAGATTTCAAATAACAATACCCACTGCTGGTGTCTGCACGTAGAAACAGGCTCTCTCCAACAATTCTTGCTGGCAGGAGTGTAAATTGGAACCCTTTTTGGAAGGGTAATTGAGCAATGTGCACCAGAAGGCTTAGAAATATGCATGCCTTTGGCCTCTGAAAATCCATTCCTTAGAATTTAAATAATTACACAGATAGAAGAAGATATAACAATGTGAACTGTAGTGTTTTATCATAACAAAAAATTAGAAACAACTTTAACAGTCCAGCATTGGGAATTACTATAATAAGTTATGGTCTATCTACATAGCAAAATCCCATGCAGCCAATTATAATGAAAACACACACACACACACACACCCCTACCTACCTACCTTATACAATCAAGAATAAAAAGATGTTCCTGAAGTATTTATGTTGGGACTTCTGGCTAAATGTGGTAGGTTGAGAAAATGTTTTTATTTCTGCTTCCTCTTGACACGCCACTAAAAGGAATGAAAATGACATAAACCCATGAGGACCAAGTGAATGTGAGAGATGAGAAACATCAGTACATTTCTGGGAAGTGGAAGGAGGATGAGGAGTTTGGAAAAGCTGGAAAGGATGAACATCATGAGCCAGCACCAGCAAAGTACAGCACCCCAGAAGGATACAGGGACTAGAGAGCATCAATTCAGGCAAGACCCAGGCCTGAGCTCTGGAGTGTGGCACTGCTCAGAGCTGGGGCAGAGAAAGAGGGACCAGCAAAGGGGACTGGGAAGGGGCAGTCAGGGGGATGGGGGACCAGGAGGGGGACCAGGAGAGTTCAAGGAAAAGAAAGGGTCTCAAGGAGCAGAAAGTGACCAATTGTGGCGTATGCTGCTGAGACGTCACATAACAGAAGGTCTGAGAATGGAGAAGGTTAGCCACATGGCAGTTGCCAGTGAACCTGAAGAGAATCATTTCAGTGGAGCGGCTGAGGTGGAGGCCAGATGAGAGTGAGTTCAAGGGAGAACAAGAGAGGAGGAACTAGAGCACGCATTCAGACCAGCTCTGCCCAATACAGGCAGAATGCAAGCTACAGGGGTAATTTTAAACTTCTTAGTAGCCGTGAGTAGAAAAGGAAAAACAAATGGGTGAGATTAATTTTATTAATAGATTTTTATCTAACCCAATAGATAGAAAATATTATCACTTCCCCATGTAATCAATATACAAATTATTAATGAGATATTTGGTATTCTTTTTCAAACTGAGTCTTTGAAATCTGCTGTGTATTCTACCTTTAAAACACATCTCAGTTTGGCTGGCCACACTGCCAGTACCCAATAGCCCAGAGGAGGGTGAGAGAGAGGCCCCATGCTGCAAACAGGTAAAACCAAGGGTTGTGTGCTAAATGGTGAGCTCCCGGCCCCATCCAGCTACTTCTGCCACTTAACCTCCTAAAGCTCCAACAGCCAGGGGTCCAACCCAGAAGGAGATGGGAAGAGTTTTATTTTTTAGTTTGTCTGGGTTTGGTTTCGGTTTGCTGTTTTTGCTTCTTAGAAATGTTAAGGTCCTAAAGAAAAGATTTATGGATACTAACATTTGGGAGCACCCAGGGAAATGGCCAAAGCCCCATCTGGTCACTGCCTGGTGAAGTCTACCAGTTGACAGACTCCATCTATGCACACAGGGCTTCTCAACTGTTTTTTTTTTTTTTTAAAGCCCTACTCTTAAAAATGAAAGATTAAAAGGCTCCAAACATCACCTTCTGGTATTTAATTTGGCAGACAGTCCTCATTGTGAAACACAGAGGCCCCAAACAACAGAAACAGACGGATCAGAGGCAATGCGGGAAGCAGACGGAAACTTAGAAAAACAATCATTAAACTCCTCAGATGGATGAGAGAAGATACTGCAGCCATGAACTATATGCTTGTAAGAGAAAAAAAGGAAAAGACAGAGCTCTGCCACATGCTGGAATTTAAAACATAAGAGAAATTTAAAAATTAAATAGAAGAATTCAAAGAAAACACTGAAGAAATGTCCCAGGTAGGTGCTCCTCTCCCCTAAGAGTCAGAGGGGGGAAAAAAGGGAAAAAAAATTTAAAACTTTGAGGATCAGTTGAGGAAATTCAACATCTCACTAACAGGAGCTCCAAAAAGGGAGAACAGAGCACACAGCAGGGAGGAAATTATCAAAGAAACGACAGAAGACAAGTTCCTGGAATTAAGGACACAAGTTCCCAACCGAAAGATCCACTGAGATCCGGAGCAGTGAATGAAAAAGCCCCATCCCCATCTCTGTGAAATTTTAGAGCGTGAGGCCCCAAAAAATAAATCCAAAACTTCCATAAAGGGAAAGAAACCAGTTACACACAAAGAATGGCACCAAAGTTCTCACAGTAAAAGTGAAACCGGAAGACAATGGATTGAATGTCATGGTAGTTCTGAGGGAAGATGATTTTTTTTTTTTTGAGACAGAGAGAACGAGAGAGAGAGAGCAAGCACACATGAGAGGGGGGAGGGTCAGAGGGAGAAGCAGGTTCCTTGCTGAGCAGGGAGCCCGATGCGGGACTCGATCCCGGGACTCCAGGATCATGACCTGAGCCGAAGGCAGTCGCTTAACCAACTGAGCCACCCAGGCGCCCCGGGAAGATGATTTTTAATCTGGAAGTTGAGATGCAGCCCAAATAGTAACCAACTGTGAGAGGAACAGAACACATTCGGAAAGGGGAAGTCTTCTTGTACATCATTTTCGGGGAGTTCCCGAGGGTGGGCTCTATGAAATGGAGTAGGGAAGGAAGGAGGGAGCCTCAGTCTGAGAACAGAGAGGCCAAGGAACTGCAGCTGAACAGTGGGCCCCAAAGCAGGCATTCCCACACAAAGAGCCGGCAGAACACCTGCTGTGCTCACCCATGTGAAAAAGAATGTCCAACAGGTCTTAGATTCTTTTGAATAGTGACACTATTATAGTGAATGACAGTGACATAAAACTCTAAGTGAATTAAAAAACAAACAAAACAAAAAAACAGCCCAGCAGCTATCTCCTGCCAGTTGCCCAGGAAAGGAAATATAAGTAAACATAGTACACTCCCCGGCTCGGCAGTGAGGGCCAACACTGACTGGGATACCCTGAGCACAGTACCCAACTGGATCCACCCAGACGTCTAAGCTGTAGAACTGTGAGCAAACACACGGGCCCTGTTGTAAGCAACTGAGTCCATGGTGATGTGTCACGCGGCAATAGGAAAGCAAGACAGCTTACAATGATAAGCATTTGTCTGGTTCATCCGTATTCAGGTCCACTGGATGGTTCCTCCTCTTGGATGGCCTCAGCTGGGATAACTGGGTTTCACACTGTGGCCTCTCTCAGCCTCCAGGAGGCTAGCACCTTTGTTCACAGGACCGCTGGACTCAGTTCTGAGACAGAGCGGGAGCTTCTAGGCCCCTTGAGCAACTGGCACACCACTGTTTCTGCTGCCTTCTGTTGGCTAAAGCAAATCAAAAGGCCAGCCCACATTCAAGGGGTGACAAACAGACTTGTCCTCTTGACAGGAGTTTCTGCAAAGTCAGGTCACAAAGGGTGTAGATACAGGAGAGTAGATAAACTGGGGCTACAATCAGTCTCCCTCACTGTCTCATCCCTAAAAAAAAATCCCTGTTTTACATCTCAAGTCATCCCACTAATCTACTCTCTGCCCCAGACTGTTGCTGCAATCCACAGATGCCATGCCACTTCTCCTTCTCAATTTTGATGGTTTCAATATCCCCCCAGATGATCCTTCTAACATCTTGGGCTCTCAGTGTCCAAGCTCTTTTCCTCCTAAGATCTCTTCCACTCTACCTCAGACACTGTGTACCCCATGGTCACACTCCAGACAGTTATCTATTATCAGTAGCCACCCCCCCATAATTTCCACCTCACTCTCTGAACATCACCTCTCTCTCCAGCCCACGCCTTCTCTAGTGCCTCATTCTCAACTATCCTTCGACCCGAGAGAGACTTACAAGCACTCCTACGTCCTTTTCACTGTCCTTAGCTGCTCTCTTCCTTCCTCAGCTTCAAATTCACAGCCAATCACTAAAATCTCTCCTTGTCTTCACCCCATCTCCCTTATTCCTCTCTCACACTGGGATACACATGTGGCAAAACCACAGCCGAGTTAAATCCAATTTCTTCCCTGCTTCCAATCAGCTCAATGTAACTGGAGAAAAACACGCAACTATGATCGTTGCTCTCACTTAAAAGTTATGACCAGGAGCCCCAGTGGCCTTGATGTGGCCCAGCAATTGTACTGCATTTCCCCTGTGCATTCCTTCTCCCACCTCCTAGACCCTTTCAAAACCTTCTTCTCTTTGCTCATCCCTCTGACACCTCCCCTGCCATCCTCTCCCCGGGAATCCAAGCCCCACCCAACCACCCACCAGCACATGGACCCATCTACTCTCTGGCTTCCTTCCTGTCACTCTAAACCAACACTTCAACCCTCCACTTGAGCACTGAGATTCTACCTTTCTTGTCACACAAGGGCACTGCCCAGTAATTCTCCCCCTCTCTCCTCTATCACCAAAGTTCCCTCCCAATGGATGGCTCCCATTGTCCTATGAACGTGCTGACATTTCTCCTACCTTACAAAAAACAATTTTGGATTCCATCTGCCCCTCATCTACGGCCCTATTTCTCAACTCCCTTTTGCAGTAAAATCCTCAAAAATGTTATCATTTATACCAACGTTCTCCACTTTTCTTTCTTCCATTCTCCTAAACTCACCATTCCTTGGAAGCCACTCACATCCAACCCATCAGCGACCTCCATGCTGCTAATTCTGGGGGTCAGCTCTTGGTCCCCACTTTTCCTGGCCTCCCAGCAGCATTCGGCACAGTGGCTCAGCCTCCTGGAACCACTTTCTTCTTTTGGCTTCCAGAACAGCACACTCTCCTGGTTTTCCTCTGCCTCACAGCTGTTCACCTCTTTTATTGAACATCCTCCTAACCGCTCTTGTTCCCATCTTGTTCCCTCAACCCATTCTCCTCTTAACATCCAGAACAATCTTCCCAAAGTCCAAATCTCATCCTCACAGATCCTGTGAGAGCAGACTTTCTTAAACCAGTGTATGCTACAAATTATTTTTGTGCCATCACATGAAAAAGGTTAGTAAGAACTGAGCCGGAAAATTTCTTAAAGTGGTTTTTTTTTTTCAGGATGAGCCTAGGGGTGTAGTCTTCTATCAGCTGCTTTCATGCTGGACGACACAGGCATAAAGTGCTTCAGTCACAAAATCTTTCCTTCGTAACTGTGCAGATGTTGCCTCTCTGTTGTCTTGTACTTAGCGGTTTAGACAAGTCTGAGCATGTCAAATTTTCCTTCTTCAGAGACAACTTTTTTGTCTACCTATATCCCTGTGGGGCTTTATTCTTATAATTAAACATGTCCATGCATATATCTCTTAAAACTAATTTGTACATTTTAATCTGTGAGTTTACTAATTTCATTTTTGAAGTGTTCTTCTGCTTTATCTTTAATTATTACTTCTGACCCATTTTGTTTTCTTATTCAAGAATATTAATGCAGCAATATTTATTAAATAATTATTGATTACCAATTAATTGGGTCTCTCTTCTTTGTCATTTCTATCAGTCATTTTGAAAAAATCTCTTTTCCTTTCTTTGGCTTTCAGAAGAGCTTGTCAAGTTTTCTTCTACAAGACAGGTTCCGTTTTCTGCAGTGTTGATTTTTCAAAATCATTATTTCTAAGAATGTTGACTTTTTAACTATGTGATTTTATTTTTGCTTCTGTTTATATCTCTAGATCAGATGCCACTCTATTTTTATTTCTGCTAACCTCATTGCTAGATTCCTTTTCAACTCCATCCTTGGTCTTATCATTTTCTGTTTCTCTAATGCTCCTGTTTTCCTGAGTTTTATTGAGAGAACAAAGCAAATACTTTCTAAAATTTACTTTTGCTTCCTGTGGCAAAATTTCTCTAAATATTTGTTCTTCCCAGACAGTGTACATTTCACAGTCTTTTTACAACCTATGCTGCCCCCACTTTCCCTGGTTATTCGTCTTTACTCTTTACCACTGAACATGCTAGAGACTCCTCTTTGCTTCTGCTCCATCCTCACCCAGGAAGGCTGTTGCCTATGAACAGGCCCCAGGCATCATTCTGATGGTTTCTTTTCTCTTAATTTGATCATCTAGTGCGGATGTTGTGACTTGACAAGGAATGTACTAGTGAAATGGCCCGGTTATGAGGAATACAACATTCCTGGACACTGAATGCTCTGTAGTTATTTCCTGGTCGGAAACAATCAATGAACAACTATAATTCCCAGAATGCACCTCTCCTCTCCTCTCTTCCTTCTGGTTCCGTTTCCTCAAGCTCCTTAACCCCACGTGGGTGGCACCTGGCAGCTCTTCAGAGAGGCCTTAATTTGGACTTGGGAGAATAATGCAGGAGGGTGGGAGGGGTTCCCTGGACTGGCTACTAGAAATCTTGTCCCTGGGCTGGCAGATTTTTAAACAGGAGCCTTGATCCCAAGCACTACCGAAATTTCCCCTTTCTTTTTTGTCTGACTTGGGACGATAGGAGACTTTAAGGCACATCTAGAAAGTCCTTTGGCTTATTTTACAAACTAGCAGAGTTCCTGTTATGTTCTAGGTACTCAAATCCATCCGTCCTTTTATCCAGAACAATACGTTAGGTAAATACTAATATGATCCCATTTTACAGATGAGGACAGTGAAACTCAGAGGTTATAAACACATTTCCAAGGTCACCTGGCTGCTGAGTGAGAGAGCTGAGATTCAAGAACAGGTGCATAGAGCTAAATGCCCATTTCTCTCTCTCAGTTCCTTTCTCTAACTGAAATCTACATAATATAAAATTCACCATTGAAAAGTGTACGATTTAGTGGCATTTAGTACATCCACACAGTGTTCTTCAACCACCAACCCCATCTAGTTCCCAAACATTCTCATCACCGCAAAAGAAAACCCCAAACCCACTAAGCAGTCACTCTTGAGTTCCCACTGCTCGTGCTCTTAGTCTCTCCCTCTCAGGCATGCTAGAAACTCCATCTTTGCTGGTGAACATTGCCTCCCCTGCCTGCCTCAGGCCCTTCCTAACACTCTCCAGCAGCCTTGGCCCAGGCCACTCACCTCACCAGCAGGACAGAAGGAACCCTGCCCCCGGGTGAGCCCTGCTCCCTGCCTGAGCCCTGCAGCCTGAAGCCCTTCTCCAATGCCCTGTCCTAATTGCTAGATGCCTGTATCAGGCCCAGCATTGCCCTTTCATGCAAGGCCTAGAGTCCTGATGGTGTGGATCCCAGGCCCTCTGCCCTTACCACCACCAGGGTTAAGATGAGGAATGCAAGGCTCCCTGAGGCCATGCAGCATGGAGCACAGAGGCCCCTATTTCCAGTCCTGGCCCTCCACCGGGCGCAGCTCAGCATCTCCCCTCTCTTCCTGACCTGTGGCCCTACAGTCCTGCATATCCCCCTCGGGGGTGTCACTGTCTCTGGGGGCCCCTCTCAGCCACACGCTATCCTGTTCCTCAGAGCTCCTCAGGGCCAGTAGCTGTGAGCGCTCATTAAACCTTATGCCCCGGCTCAACACAGGGCGCCAAAGGAATTTTGGTTGAAGTCCATCTTCCTTGAGCATGCTCACTTGGCAGCAATCCACATGTCCCTTTGGAACCCTTTGTCTCCACACAGAGAGAGGTTTCTGGAGCCAAAACATCTTCAGTCTGACCTTGCAGCAGCCAGAGAGAAACCCTGTCTGACAACCTCGCAGACAGGTCACCTGCTTGTGTCTGGATTTAGTCCACTTTAATGGCCACATAGCGGCCTGAAATTAATGATGAGGAGACCTGAAGACCTCTCCCATTAGCCAGCCTTGATGGAGGCATGGCCAACAGGCGTCTCTTTGCCCTTCCCTTCCCAGCTGAGTCAGCCAGGTCTGGAGCCCAGCTTGCATTAGGGTCAGTTAGAATCCCCATTAACAGGACTGCAGGTGGGCCAGCTCAGCCTGTCTTCAGCTGTGTCTCCTTGTGCACCTTTTCTGACGTCTCTCAGTTCCCTCCATAGCGTGCCCATGCTCCTCAGAGTTGTGAAGGCAAAAATGAGATGATAAATGTGAGATGCCTGGCTCACAGAAAATACAATAAACGGTAACTGCATTTACTGAGGGTAAGCCCACCCCGTAGGCATTATTTATGATTACTATTAATTACAAAACTCTGCACACTGTGAGGTTACAGAGTAAGAATGTCTATACACGTACCTACAGGTTGATGTTCCTATGGTCCGTGCTCATACCTACATCCACACGCCTTCCCTCCCTCCTTCCCTCCCTCCCTGAGTCACCAGTGCATCACTGAGCATCCCCTTAGGGCTCAAGGCTTATCAGGGGAGACATGGCCTTGATCTGGCGAGGTCAGCCTATGTCCCTGCATGCCTGTCTCAGTGTGTGCGCAAACTGGCGCTGGGCTATGGGTGCCTATCTCCACAAGTCCTTGTGTGTATGAGTCTACTCAGGCCACCATAACAAAATCCCACAGACTGAGTGGCTTAAACAACAGACATCTATTTTTTCACAGTTCTAGAGGCTAGAAGTCCATGATCAAGGTGCCAGCAAATTCAGTTTCTGGTGAGGACTCTCTTCCTGGCTTGTAGATGGCTGCCTTCTCACTGTGTCTTCACATGGCCTTCTCTCTGCACACGCAGAGAGAGAGAAAAAGAGAGACAGAGAAATAGATCAATCTGTAGTGTCTCTTCCTTTTCTTATATAAGGGCACCAGTCCTATTAGACTAGGGCCCCACCCTCATGACTTCATTTAACCATCATTACCTCCCAAAAGGTCCAAATATAGGCACACTGGGGGTTAGGACCTTCACATATGGATTGGGGGGGAGGGCACAATTCAGTCCATAGCAATGTAAGACTTGTGCGTGTGTGTGTCTGCTCATGTGAATGTATGCACGTCTGTCCTGGCTTAATGCCCACATGCCTGCCCACTCATGTGTTTGTGTGTCTCCTCGTGCAGCTGGGGGTGGGGGGCAGTGAGGAGCCGCACCTGCCAATCACCCCCTCCCACCTGAGGCCCAGAGCCAACAGAATCAAGTGTGCGCTCCTCTCTGCCGATCAAGATCTATAAATAAAGTTGTCTCCCTGGCATGTTCCACACCACACGCGGCTCTTTAATAAAATTGGCTGAGATTTGTGGATAAGCCTGAAGCAAAGTCAATGCTCGGTGTCAATCCCACGCTAAGAGGGGCCTTCAGGGGTCAAGCCGTTTCCTGTGTATGATTCCATATCAAAGATATGTCAGCTGGGTGCTAACCAGCTCCTGGAGCACAGAGAGACGCCAAGCTCTGACCAGGCTCACACTGGGGTCCTTTGGCTGGGGTGCCATGTAGTAAGTAGGGGTAGGGGTGCGGGGACACTGCCAGAGCCAGCTTTTCCAGGGACTCGGCTATTCCTCAGTGGCTCTGCGACTAACTCTATCTTCCCTGTCTGAGCAGCAGGAAGGAGGGAGGCAGAGCTTCTCCCCAGCTACTCTTTAAAACCTCCATCTTTCAGGGCTAGAAGAGGCATGTTTTGACCCAGTGTCTTCTGGGTCTCTGCTACTCCAGAGAAGTGGAAGGGAGCCTCTGCCCAAAGCCACATGCAGAGTCTTACAAAGGCATGTTGGGGTCACCGGACTTCCCCAAGCTCCCAGTTGATAGCTGAAATAACCTGGGTTATACAGAGGAGCTGAGGGATTCTGTCCACTCTAGGCCACTCGGGGAGGAAGAACATCTAATAGGCATGCTGACCACACTCAGTGAGGCAGAAAGAGGGGAAATCAAAAGAAGTTTGGTTTAATTAAGTATCAGGAAAGATTTATGCAACTTCCTCTCCTTGTCATAAATATTAATGAGGGCAGCCAGCAGCCGGCTCCTGCAGCATCCACTAGCTGGCTGGGGAGAGCTGAAGAGGACAGGCCTGGGGGTGAGGAGAGCAGAAGCTGCCCCTACACACAAACACACACACACACAGAGCCAGATGTTGGGTGAAGTCCCCTGCCAACCACCTGGCCACTTGGCCAGGAGGTCCAGGAAAGGGAGCCAGTCCCTTCTTGTCCCCAGTCAGACTGGATTTGGGGGCAGAGCCCCTCTCAGCCAGCTTTGCCCTTCGCTCTCTTGTGGCCGAGTCAGCTCTGGCCTGAGTGGAGACATGAGTGTGACAGTGGGTGATGGCATGGGAGTGTCTGGGGGACCAAGGGCAGCATTCCAGGCTCAGTTGGTCTGGGAGTAGAATGGAAGACAGTGGTTCACTTCCCCAAAATGGGAGCTCGGATGCTGAGGGAGCTACCTACCAACCTGGTATGGGTGGCTTGTGTCCTCTCATTCAGCAGATCCTAATTCACATATTCCTAATTCAATACACCAGATCCAGCTTCCCCTACATTCTATTGGGCAAAGCAAGTTTCAAGGCAACTTGGATTCAAAGAGTAGGAAACAGAGCCACCTCCTGATCGGAGTAGCTGCTGAGCCGCAGGGCAAAGGGCGTGGATATAGTGAGGGATGAAAAAGAATTGGGGGCATTTTTCCAATCTCACTAAACCTCACTCTCTAAACCTCCAGACTTCCCAGACCCCACTCTGGCCAGAGGGCTTTACCCACCAGGTGTCATTACAACAAAGTGTGACCAAGCCCCCAACATTTGGCCTGTCACCTTTCCCATATCACTGTATTAGAGACTCCTACAATCCAGTTCCCCTCTTCCTTCCAGCCTCACCCCCACTACACATTCCCCATCACTGCCCCACCTCCGTGGACTCCTCTGAGCTGCCATGTGGACCATGGGCAAGGGGGAGGGGCTTGGTAAGTATGTGTCGAGGTCCAACGCTGGGACCACCTGGGGTAGGGAGGTCAAGCCCTCCTTCCTGCAACACCAACCTATAGCTTTGGGCGACCTCCCAAAGGATTGCAGCCTCTGTGCCAGATGCACTTGGTATTTGGATCAGGGGTGGGCTAGAGATCCCTGCCAAGTCACCTACTGAACATACTCCGGTGCGGTCAGCCAGGAGAGGTACAGCCACTGCCATGCTCCCGCCCAGAGATGCTGTGGGGTGTGCACCTGACCCAAACCCTTTCCAGTGCGCCAGGAGTTGGGAAGAAGGCAGCCCAGAACCTGTCCCTGGGAAGCAAGGAGGCAAGGCTGCATGAGTCCAGACACCAAGACCCTGTTGAGTGCTTCATTATCCTTTCAGACTTCACTTACAAAACACAAATGCAAAGATAAAATGAGGAAGAATTTCAAGACAGCAACACAGTTTCAAGAAGTAGCTTGGCTTAGCTGGTGTGGTGTTTCTCTCTTTTGGAATATTTTTGGGGTGGGGAAAGGAAGAGAAGCCAACAGATAAATACAGACTTTTTCCTCATGTAGCTAATACATACTTAAAAGATTTTGAGGGAAAAAGTTCTCATCTAATTGGTAAGTAATGAAATAATTTTTGAAATGTTACTTTATATTAAACATGCATGCATGTGTGGGGTGCCTAGTGGCTCAGTTGGTTAGGAGTCCGACTCAGTCTCAGTTCAAGTCATGATCTCAGGATTGTGAGATCCATGCTGAGTGTAGATCTCCATGCTGAGTGTGGAGCCTGCTTAGGATTCTCTCCCTCTACCCCCCACTCAACTCGCTCATGTGCATGCTCCCTAAAAATATATATATATATATGTGTGTGTGTGAGATGAAACAGAATGCAAAATGTGAATGACATTTTAGAAACAAATAATAAATATCCTCTTGCTTCCAAGAGGCCACTTTAAGCTATGCCCCCCAATCTTTGGGAATATTTTCTATTCTCTTGCACTTAAGGGCCACTTTGATGGAAATGTTTTAACCCACCCACCTAGTGTTTCATTAGAGTCAGGGAGACCTTGGTTCAAGCTCCTGCTTTATCTATGGAATAAAGTACTTTAATTCAATTTCGATTCCAATCACAAGATTATAAAGAGATTACAGGGGCACCTGGGTGGCTCAGTCAGTTGAGCATCCGACTTGATTTTGGCTCAGGTCGAGATCGCAGGGTCGTGAGATCGAGCCCCGCATCCGGCTCTGCGCTGGGCATGGAGTGTGCTTGGGACTTTTTCTCCCTCTCCCCGTGCCCCTCCCCCACCCCTGCTCACATGCACACCTGCACACTCTCTCTCTCAAAAAAATAAAAAATATAAAGTGACTTTACAATGGGGTTGTGTTTCATTCATCTTTGTATCCTTTGTGCCTATCACGGTGCCTAGCACACAGTAGATGCTCAATCAACAACTGTTGAATGAACTTAAGTTGAAATCTGGCTAGTATCTCTGAAGAATAAATTCCTAAAAGTGAAATTTCTAGGTCAAAGGGTACGCACTTAAATATATTTTATTTTTACTTTAGAGGAGTTTTAGGTTTATAGCAAAATTGAGAGGAAGACACAGATTTCCCACCTAAGCCCTGCCCCCACACATGCATAGTCTTCCCCATTATCAACATTCTCTACTAGAGTGATACATCTGTGACCACTGGTGAATCTACATTGACACATTATAACCACCTAGTCCATGGCTTACCCTTTACATGGCTTACATTAGACTTCACTCTTGGTATTGTAGTTCTACGCATTTGGATAGTCATTATACATCATTACAGTATCACACAGAGTATTTTCACTGCCCTAAAAGTCCTCTATGCTCTATTAGTCCATCCCCTCAACGCCAACCCCTGGCAACCACTGATCTTTTTACTATCTCCATAAGTTTTGCCTTTTCCAGAATGTCATCTAGTTGGAATCATATAGTACATAGCTTTTTCAGATGGCCGTCTTTCCCTTCATAATGTATGCACTTAGGTTCCTCCAAGTCTTTTCACGGCTTGATATCTCATTTCTTTTTATCACTGAATAACAGTTCATTGTCTGGATGGACCACCAGTCATTTATCCATTCACCTGCTGAAGGACGTATCTTGGTTGCTTCTGGGTTTTAGAAATTATGAATAAAGCTGCTGTAAACACCCATGTGCAGGTGTTTGTGTAAACATTAAGTTTCCAAATCCTTTGGGTAAATACCAAAGAGTGTGATTTCTGGATCATATGGTAAGGGTATGTTTACTTTTGTAAGAAACTGCCAAACTGTCTTCCAAAGTGGTCACACCATTTTGCATTCCCACCAGCCATGACTGAGACTTCGGCTGCTCCACATCCTCACCAGCACTTGGAGTTGTCAGTGTTCTGGATTTTGGCCATTCTAGTAGGTATTTAGTGGTATCTCACTTTTGTTTTAATTTGTACTTCCCTGATGATACAGGATGTGAAGCAGGTATGTACATTTCTTACTTTGAAAGATTTTGCCAAATTACTTCCCACAGATATTTTATACATTTACTGTTTTCTCATACCCACCTTGTGTTATCAAGACTCTGATGTCTGACATTCTGATATATGAAAAAGGGTATGGGCCATAGATTTTTATTTCTGTTATGAGTAGGACTGAGCATCTTTTCATTTGTTTAAGAACCATTTGAATTTATCTTTTTAGATAGCTGCCTCTAACATCTCTTTGCCCTTAGTTAGTGCTTCTGGTCCATCATTGGGTTTTTAAAAGCTTATTTATAGGCATTCTTTATGTTAAAGAAACTAGTTATTTATTGATCTATGTGTAGCAAATACTTATCGCAGTGTATTTTTCCCTCACACTGTATTTGTCTTGCACATTAAAAATTCTTTTCTTTACTTCAACAACTTTTTTAATGGTTTCTGGGTTTTATGTCTTATTTAGAAAATTCTCTCATGATAAGATTATTATTTTTTAATCTCAATTTTTATAATATCTTCCAAGTTTTTCAACTTTTTATATTTAAACAGTTGAGCTGCATGGAATTTATTTTGATGTAAGGAGTGAGGTAGGGATCCAAGTTAACTTTTTTTCAGATGGTTGCCCAGTTATCCCAATGCTATTTATTAAATAACCCATCCTAAGAAATGTTGCCTTTATCATATGCTAAATTCTCACGAGGGAGAGGGAGAGATGCGAATGTAGGGAGTCACAGCTTACCACAGCAGAGGCTCATGAGTGGAAACACCAGGAGCCAGTGCCAAGGTAAGAAAACATGAGCTGCGATTAACCAATTGCTGGAGGCTCAGTGTGAATAAGTCTGAGAGTTAAAAACTCCAGGAAAACCCAGTCATGGGGCCCCCACGCCACTTTTGTTGACTCTAGGAGATCAACCAGTGTCTCACAGTAAATACCAGAGAAAAATCCCCTCCTGCTTCTGGCAGGAAAAGGAGAAAAGAAACCATTCTGAAATATGCCAGAGTATTCTGACCTTCTTAACAAGGTCTGCCCTTAGTAGAAATGAGTTAACCAGAACCCAACTGAGCTGAAATACCCAATTCTTTAGCCATCCTGTCTCACCTAAACAGGAGAGAAAAAAACTGAGAAACACTTGTGAAGTTTAGAGTCTAAAGGCACAGATTCTCTAAAAGGTTGAGATACAATTATAGGACTATAGAACACTTCCCCCTCCCTCCACACCTCACCACAACATTACTAAAGGCCTATTTACAGCAGTTTCTTTTACCCAATACAACATGTCTAGCTATCAAGAAAAAGATCACAAGGCATACTAAAAGACAAAAAACACAATTTGAAGAAACAGCAAGCACAGAACTAGACACGACAGGAATGTTGCGATTATCAGACCAGGAATCTAAAACAACTATGTTTAATATGCTAAGGGCTCTTGGGGCACCTGGGTGGCTCAGTCAGTTAAGCGTCTGACTCTTGATTTCGGCTCAGGTCATGATCTTGGGGTAGTGAGAGCAAGCCGTGCATCAGGCTCCACACTCAGCGGGGAGTCTGCTTGCAGTTCTCTCTCTCTCCCTCTCCCTCTGCTCCTCCCCCTCCTTGTGCTCTCTCTCTCTAAAATAAATAAATCTTTTTAAAAAATATGCTAAGGGCTCTAATGTGTAAAACCAACAGCACACAACAATGGCAATGTAAGCAGAGAGATGAAAATCTAAGAAAGAACCAAAAAGAAATGTAGAAATCAAAAACCCTCTAACAGAAATGAAGTGTGCCTTTGATGGGCTTGTTAGTGGACTGCACACAGCTGAGAAAAGAGCCTCTAAGCTTGAGGATATACAAACAGCAACCTCCAAAACTGAAAAGCAAAGAGAACAAAGATTGAAAAAAACAAGAGAGAATATCCAAGGAATGTGAGGCAACCACAAATGGTAAAACAGGCATGATGGGAATATCAGAGAAAAAGAAAGAAAGGAACAGAAGAAATATTTGAAATAATAATGACTCAGACTCTCCCAAATTAATTTCAAGTACCAAACCACAGATTCAGGAAGCTCAGAGAACACCAAATGTGATAAATGCCAAAAAAACGATACCTAGGTATATTATTTTCAAACTGCAGAAAAATCAAAGATAAAAAGAAATCCTAAACGATACTGGGTGGGAGAGGGTTGGTAACACCTTCCTTTGGAGCAACAAAGAAAAATTACATCTGACTTTTCCTCAGAAACCATTCCAGAAAGAGATTGCAGAGAAATGTTTAAAGTGCTAAGAGGGAAAAAAAAAATCACCAACATAGAATTAAATACCCTGTGAAATTATCCTTTAAAAGTGAGGAAGAAATACCTTCTCAGACAACCAAAAACTGAGGGAATCTGTTGCCAGTGACATGTCTTGTAAGAAATGATAAAAGAAGTTCTTTAGAGAGAAGAAAAATAATATAGGCCAGAAAAGGTGGGGAGTTGACTCATGCATCAGTCAGCTATTGCCACAATAATGCTATGGAAAAAACCACCTTCAAACTACATGGATTAAAACAGCAATCATTCAGACTAATTCTGGGGGCCAAGATGGTGGAGTAAGAAATCCCTAAGCTCACACTGTCCCATGGATACAACTAGGTAATGCTCCCATCAGTGTACATAACTCAGAACATGACCCGAAGGACTGGCAGAACAAACTCTACAACTAAAGGTAGAGAAGACGCTGCATCAAAGAGGGTGGAGAGGGTGGAAAGGGTAGAGACACGGTGGGGGAACTAAAAAGACCTAGGCCACCTGTGGGCAGGAGGGAGCCAAGAACTGCGAGAAGGGAGAGAAAGAGACTATCATACTGGGGAGTTCCGTGCAGGGAAGGTGAATCCCCAAAACATTTGGCTTTGAAAACTAGAGGGGCTGAATTTCATGAGTTCTCACAACCAGTGAGACTTAAAGCCTGGAATTTTAAAAATCAGCAGGCTCAGCTCTGGGAGAGCCCAGAGGGCAAGAGGAAGCTGAGTTCCCACCCTTAAAAAGACAGCACATACAAGTAGAAACAGCAGTTTGAAAAATGCTTGGGGCACATGGGAGGGAGAGTTATTTATGCATCTCAGAGCATACGCCAGGGGAGCAGGTTTACAGAGGGACTTCTCCAGGAACAAAGAAGCTGGCAGACACCATCTCCTTCTCCTGCCCCCTAGCATAACTTGCTTACACCAAGCCCTGCCGCTGTGCTTAGGTGGATCCACCCTTCTCAGTTACATCTGCCTCAGTCCCAGTGCTGCGGGTCCCCTTCCCCCAAAGACTGGCACAAATCTTGCCAAAACCACCACCCATGCATTCTGTAGGGCCTCAGGGGCAGCTGTGGGACTTGTGGAAGCCCTAGGCACACATTGTTAAAACTGTACGCCCCACCCTGGCCAAACATTGCCCACAAGAGGCAAGGAGAGCCTCTGCCGACTAGCAGACTGAAGGAAAAAGCAGTCAGGGCACATGTAACACACATAGGAGATACCCCTGAAGTACCAGGTTCTGTTGAACAGAGGACACTGCACTGCAGGGCACTACTTCAGGACCTCTACTTCATAAGGCCATAGCGTTCAAGAGCAGGAGATGTAGCTGACTTTCCTAACACATAAAAACAGACACAGTTAGACACAATGAAGAGACAGAGGACTATGTCCCAGATGAAAGAACAGGACAAAACCACAGCAAGAGACCTAAGCAAAGTGGATACAAACAATATGCCTGATAGAGAATTTAAAGTAATGATCCTTAAAGATACTCAATGGACTTGAGAAAAGAATGGAGGACATTAGTGAGACTCTTAACAAAGTCTCAAAACAAAAAATGAATCAGATATGAAAAACATAATAAATAGAATTAAAAATACACTAGATGCAATAAATAGGCTGGAGGAAGCAGGAGAATGAATTAGTGACCTGGAGGGCAGAGTAATGGAAATTAAGCAAGCTGAGCAGGTAAGAGAAAAGATACTACGCAAAATGAGAACAGGCAGGTAAGAGAAAAGATACTACGCAAAATGAGAACAGACAGAGAGCTCAGTGATTCCATCAAGGGAATATAAAAGAGAAAAAAAAGGGTGCAGAAAATTTATTTGAAAAAATAATAGCTGAAAACTTCCCTAATCTGGAAAAGGGAACAGATACCCAGATCTAGGAAGCATAGAGATCCCCCAACAGTATGAACCCATGGTCCACCCCAAGACACATAGTAATTAAAATGATAAAGAGTAATGATAAAGAGAGAATTATAAGAGAAGCCAGAGAAAAGACAGTTACATACAAAAGAAACTCCATTAAGGCTATCAGTGGATTTTTCAGCAGAAACTTTGCCAGCTAGAGGGGGTGGCATGATATAGTAAAAGTGCTGAAGGAAAAAAATCTACAGCCAAGAATACTCTATCAAGTAAGGCTATCATTCAGAATAGAAGGAGAAATAAGGAGTTCCCCAGACAAACAAAAGCTAAAGGAGTTTATGGCCACTAAACCAGCCCTACAAGAAATGTTAAAGGGGATTCTTTGAGTGGAAAGGAAACACCATAAGGAAGAGTAAGAAAAACAGGAAGCACAAAAGCAGTAAAAGTAAGTATATCTGTAAAAATTGGTCAAGAAACTCAAAAATAAAAGGATGTAAAGTATGACACCATATACCAAAAACGTGGGGGTGGGGAGAGGAGTAATGAATGGGCTCAAACATAAGTGGCCTTCAAGTTAATATAGACTGCTATATGCAGAAGATGTTATATACAAACCTAATGGTAGCCACAAATCAAAAACCAGTAATAGATATGCAAATAAATAAAGAGAACAGAATCCAAGTACATCATGAAAGAAAGCCAGCAAACCATAAAATAGAGCAAGAAAAGAAAGGATCAGAGAGGAACCACAAAAACAACCACAAAACAGTAACAAAATGGCAATAAATACATAAATTATTACTTCAAATGCAAATGGACTAAATGCTCCAGTCAAAAGACCTAGGGTAACAGAATGAATAAAAAAACAAAACCCCGGGGGGGGCCTGGGTGGCTGTCATTAACCATCTGCCTTCGGCTCAGGTCATGATCCCAGGGTCCTGGGATGGAGCCCCGCGTTGGGCTCCTTGCTCAGCGGGGAGCCTGCTTCTCCCTCTCCCACTCCCCCTGCTTGTGTTCCCTCTCTTGCTGAATCTCTCCCTGACAAATAAACAAATAAAAATCTTAAAAAAAAAAAAAGACCCATCTATATGCTGCCTACAAGAGATTTGTTTCAGACCTGCAGACTGCAAGTGAGGAGATGGAAAAATATTTATCATGCAAATGGATATCAAAAGGAAGCTAAAGTAGCAATAACTATATCAGACAAAACAGACTTTAAAACAAAGACTGTAACAAGAAACAAAGAAGGATACTATATAATAATAAACGGGACAATCCAACAAGATGATATGACAATTGTAAATGTTTATGCAGCGAACATGGGAGCACCCATATACATAAAACAGGTAATAAGAAACATAAAGGAACTAATTGATAGTAATACAATAGTAGTAGGGAACTTTAACACCACACTTACATCAATGGATAGATCATCCAAACAGAAAATCAACAAGGAAACAGTGTAACTCTGACACACTAGACCAGATGGATTTAACAGATACATTCAGAACATTCCATCCTAAAACAGCATAATACACATTCTTTTCAAGTGCACATGGAACATTCTCCAGAACAGATCACAGATTAGGCCAAAAAACAAGTCTCAACAAATTCAGAAAGAATGAAGTTATACCATGCATCTTTTCTGACCACAACACTATGAAACTAGAAGTCAGCCACAAGAAAAAAATCTGGAAAGAGCACAAATACATGGAGATTAAATAACATGCTACTAAACAGTGAAGGGTTAACCAAGAAATCAAAGAAGAAATAAAAAATTACATGGATAAAAATGAAAACACAATGGTACAAAATATCTGGGAAGCAGCAAAAGCAGTTCTAAGAGGGAAGTTTATAGCAATACAGGCCTACCTCAAGAAGCAAGAAAAATTTCAAATAAACAGCTTAACCTTACACCTAAGGAGCTAGAAAGAGAACAACAAACAAAAGCCAAAACCAGCAGAAGGAAGGAAATAATAAAGGTTTAGAGTAGAAATAAATGATATAGAAACTAAAAAAAAAAAAAAAATAGAACAGATCATTGAAACCAGGAACTGGTTCTTTGAGAAGATCAACAAAATTGATAAACCTCTAGCAGACTCATAAAATAAGAAAAAAGGAAAGAGGACTCAAGTAAACAAAATCACAAATGAAGGAGAAGATATAACAACCAACATCACAGAAATAGAAAGAATTCTAAGAGAATATTATGAAAAATTATATGCCAACAAATTGGACAACCTAGAAGAAATGTATAAATTCATAGAAACATATAACCTCCCAAAACTGAAACAAGGAAGAAATAGAAAATTTGAACAGACTGATTACCAGCGATGAAATTGAATCAGTAGTCCATTAACAGATGAATGGATAAAGAATATATGGTATATATATATATATATATATATATATATATATATATATATATAAAATGGAATATTATGCAGCTATCAAAAAAATGAAATCTTGCCATTTGCAACAATGTGGATGGAACTAGAGGGTACTATGCTAAGCAAAGTAAGTCAGTCAGAGAAAGACAAGTATCATATGATCTCACTAATATTAGGAATTTGAAAAACAAGACAGAGGATCATAGGGGAAGGGAGAGAAAAATGAAACAAGATGAAACCAGAGAGGGAGACAAACCATAAGAGACTCTTAATCATAGGAAACAAACTGAGGGTTGCTGGAGTGGAGGGGGGTGGGAGGGATGAGGTGACTGGGTGATGGACACTGGGGAGGGTATGTGCTATGGTTGAGTGCTATGAATTGTGTAAGACTGATGAGTCACAGACCTGTACCCCTGAAACAAATAATACATTATATGTTAATGAAAAAATTAAAAAAGAAAAAAAAATGCAAAAAAAAAAAAAAAAAGGAAATTGAATCAGTAATCAAAAAACTCCCAACAAATAAAAGTCCATGACCAGATGGCTTCACAGGTGAATTCTATCAAACATTTAAATAAGAGTTAATATCTATTCTTCCCAAACTTTTCCAAAAAATGGAAGAGGAAAGAAAACTTCCAAATTTATTCTATAAGGCCAGCATTACCCTGATACCAAAACCAGATAAAGACAACACAAAAAGAAAAAGAAAAAAAAAAGAACTACAGGCTAATTTCTCTGATGAACATAAAGCAAAACTTCTCAACAAAATATTGGCAAACCAAATCCAAAAATACATTTAAAAAATCACTCACCTCGATCAAGTGGGATTTATTCCTGGGATGCAAGGGTGGCTCAATATTCACAAATCAATCCATGTGATATATCACATCAGTAAGAGAAAGGATAAAAACCATATGATCATTTCAATAGATGCAGAAAAAGCATTTGACAAAGTACAACATCCATTCATGATAAAAATTCTCAACACAGTAGACTTAGAAGGAACATTCCTCAACACAGTTAGGGCTTTAAATGAAAAATTCACAGCTGGGGCCCCTGGTTGGCTCAGTTGATTAAGTGTCCGACTATTGATTTTGGCTCAGATCCTGGTCTCAGGGTCATGAGATTGAGCCCTGCATCTGGCTCCACGCTCAGTGTGCAGTCTGCTTCTCCCTCTCTCTCTGCTCCTCCCCCCACTTGTGCTCTCTCTCTCTCTCTAATAAATGAATGAATAAAATCTTTAAAAAAAGAAAAACCCACAGCTAACATCATACTCAATGGGGGAAAAACAGAACTTTTCGCCTATGGTCAGGAACAAGACAAGGATGTCCCTTCTTACCACTTTTATTGAACATAGTACTGGAAATCCTAGCCACAGCAATCAGACAACAAAAAGAAATAAAAGGCATCCAAACTGATAAGGCAGAAATAAAACTTTCACTATTTGCAGATGACATGATACTATATATAGAAAACCCTAAAGACTTAAAACTATTAGAACTGAAAAATGAATTCAGTAAGGTTGCAGGATAAAAAAAAATCAATGTACAGAAATCTGTTGCATTTCTATACACTAAAAGTGAAGGGGCAGAAAGAGAAATTAAGAAAACAATCCCATTTACAATTGCACCAAAAATAAGAAAACACCTAGGAATAAACTTAACCGAAGAGGTAAAGGACCTGTACTCTGAAAACTATAAAACACTGATGAAAGAAATTGAGGATGATACAAAGAAATGGAAAGACATTCCATGCTCATGGATTGGAAGAACAAATACTGTTAAAATGCCTATACTACCCAAAGCTATCTACAGATTAAATGCAATCTCTATCAAAACACCAACAGCATTTTTCACAGAACTAGAACAAATCCTCAAATTTGTGCGAACCACAAAAGACTCCAAATAGCCAAAGCCATCTTGAAAAAGAAAAACAAAACTGCAAGTATAATTTCAGACTTCAAGTTATATTACAATGCTGTAATAGTAATCAAAACAGTATGATACTGGAACTAAAACAGACACATAGATCCATGGGACAGAGGAGAAAGCCCAGAAACAAACCCACAATTATACGGTCAATTAATCTTTGATAAAGGAGGCAAGAACATGCAATGGGAAAACGACAAACTATTCAACAAATGGTGTTGGGAAAACTGGACAGCTACATGCAAAAGAATGAAATTGAACGACTTTCTTACATCATACCCCCCAAAAAAACTCAAAGTGGACTAAGGACCTAATTTTGAGACCCGAAACCATAAAAATCCCAGAAGAGAGCACAGGCAGTAATTTCTCTGACTTTGGCCATAGCAACACATTTCAAACATCTGCTTTTAAAATATCTACTCACATTACACTGGTCAAAGCAAGTAATATGGCTAAACCCCAGGCCAAGGGGCAGGACATACACTCTCTCCCTATGAGGACATGACTAAAGTGCAGATGTCTAACTGTACTGCAGAAGAGTAAAGATTTGGGCCCATAATTCAATCTAATTCAATTTACCTTATGTATTTCATTTTATGGGACTAGTGGAATCTGAAGCCAATACTGAAGAGAGATAGCACAAAAATGATGTTATAGATGAACCTAACTCATGAATTTGGATGTGAAAATGCTTTAAAAATTAGTCAATTAAAATAAGCAATGATATTCCTAAAATCATCTTTTACAACCAAGTATGATTTATCCCAGAATTTTAAGGATTATTTATATGTAAGAAACCCATTCATGTAATACATCCTATCAGAAGGACCAATAAAAAAAAGATATAACCTCACTGAATGCAAAAGACATAGAATAAAATTTGACACTCATTACTAATTTTTATAAACTCTTTAAAAACCAGGAATAGGAGAATATTTGTTAACATAATAAAGCAAACTTATCTTAGAACAATAGAATGTATATATGGGACACAACAGATGTCCTGTAAAATCAAGAGCAAAACAAGCATGACTACTTCTATTTTTATTCAACACTTTTTCTGCTCAATGCAAAAAATATATAAACAGAGATAAGTCATCTAACTATTAAAAAGGAGAAGATGAGATCATCTTTATTTACAGATGATACAATTACATACCTAGAAAACATAAAAGTATCAACTGAAAAACTCTTACGATAAATGACCGGTCAAATACAAGATAAATATCTGAAAATCAATGATTTTTCTATATGCTAGCCATAACCAGTTATATGATATAATAGAAAATAGATTCTATTTACAATAGCAATAAAAACATAAAATATTTAGCAGTAACCATAAAAAGAACTGTGCAGAAATTATATGTGAAGAATGCTACAAACCTTTATTCAGAGATACAGAGGATTGGAAAAAACAGAAAGGTATACCATGCTCAAGAGTGAAAAGATGAAATATTGTCAAGATATGAATTCTTCCCAAATTACTTTATAGGTTTAATACAGTCCCATTTGAAAGATTAAAGATGTTGGACCAACTTGAGAAGTAATTCTAGAGTTCATCAGGAAGAATAGTTTTTGAGTATATATATTTTGAAAAAAGTGAGGTCATGAGGGGGCACTAGCCCCATCCAATAACAAAACTTATTGCATAGTGCAGTAACTTTAAGAATGTCATTGTTACCGTATTTGACAACACACCTCAACAGAACATGCTAAGCAAGTTGGAAACAGACTTTAGTTATAAGAACTTACATGTAATATGGTGTGTTAATATGTAAATTCCATTAACATATAAGACAAGTTGCATGTAACAGAAACCTGCCTCATAGGATTTAACCACTCACTGCATGAGGGTACTGTTTCTCTTATTAAGACAAGCTGGCCATGGGTGAACAATCCCCTCCCCCTCCACCATGCCTGGAGTGTGTCTTTCACCCTGAGGTTGCAAAAATGGCCACTCCACCTTTATTACAGATGTAAGAAAGAAGGAAGAAAGGAAAGGGAAGAGGGAGGGAAGAAAGGGAGGGGAAAGGAAGAAGTAGCGGTATCTATACTGACAAGAACTCCCCCCAGAAGTCTCCAGCAGACATCCACTTATAACTCACTGACCAAAAATGAGTCACACTGCTGCCCCAAACTGTAAGGGAACCTTACAGTTCCAAAGTATTTGGAAAATACTTTTCCAAACAAAATTAGGATTCTGCTGGTAAGAAATGTTAAGTGTTGTCGATAAGCTGCAATGTCTGCCACAGAAACATCTAGATCATTGTGAGATGGAAGGGCAGAAAGAAGTAACTATCTGACTAATGAGATTAGAGAAATTGCCTAATACGTTTGGTTAAAAAAAAAAACCTCAAGTTAAATTTTTATCTAATACCAAATACCAATATAATGTCCATAGGATTTATAGAATTATAATTTTTTGAAGTAAGCTCTCTACCCAATGTGGGACTTGAACTCATGACCAAGAGCCACATGCTCTACCAGAGCCAGCCAGGCGCCCTGGATTTATAGAATTAAAAGTAAAATAGGAGACTATGGACTCTGAGAAACAAACAGGATTCTAGAGGGGAGGGGGGTGAGGGGATGGGTTAGCCTGGTGATGGGTATTAAAGAGGGCATGTATTGAATGGAGCACTGGGTGTTATATGCAAACAATGAATCATGGAACACTACATCAAAAACTAATGATGTATTGTATGGTAATCAACATAACAATAAAATTTTAAAAAGTAAAATAGGAAAATTAGAAGAATATATATGCAAATAAAGAGCATTTTTAACTTCATGGAAATGAAAAGGACTTTCTAGGCCTATAAGCCAAGAAATAAGTATCAAAGAAACGTATTGATAAATCTCACTAGAGTCAATTTAATTCTGTAAGTTAAAAAATCCCATTGACAAAATTAAAAAGCAAACAATAAACTGAACAAAGAATCAGAAAGGGTTACTATCCTTACTATATATTATGATATGGATCAATAAGAGGAAAAATGAAGGCCCCCTTACATAAAATGTTGACAAAGGACCTGAGCCAACAATTCATGAAAGAGGAGACCCAGTTTGGGGCGCCTGGGTGGCTCAGTCAGTTGGGCGGCTGACTCTTGATTTCGGCTCAGGTCATGTTCTCAGCCCTGGGATTGAGGCCCACATTGGGCTCTGAGTTCAGCAGGGAGTCTGCTTCAGGATTCTCCCTCTCCCTCTTCCCCTGCCCCCTTCCCCCCCCCATGAGTGCTCACGCACTCTCTCTCTCTCTCTCAAATGAATAAATCTTTAAAACTGAAAGAGGAGACACAGTTCATAAAAACATTTGAAACAATGTGCTATTTTGAATATATTGATAACAATTCAAAAATACCCCAATCATTGTTTCTTTTTTTTCTTGAAAAAAATGCAAATCACACTTGTAGACAATTTGGAAATGCAGAACAGCATGAAGAAAACAAAAATCACTATGCTTCAACAACTGAAAGATGATAGCTTTTGGGGATGTGTCATTCCACTCTGGTTTCTTCCCTCACAAATACCTTCTAATTAGTTCATTTTTCTCTGTTGTCTTTCCTTCTGTTTCTTTCTTTGATTGCCTCACACTTCACTGTACTTTTGTCAGCTATTCCCCTAGCAGGGCACTCGGCTGCTCCCCTCAACATTAGCCTTCCAGAGGAACAGCAAGGGGAAGGCTGGCTATCAGGTAAGCAGTGAGCAGTGTTTTCCACAGGAAGTGTGACAGGGCTCCGATGTAACTAAGGAGGCTCTGTGATGTAAGGAGCCCGTGACATTTGATACGCACTTCCTGCCACTGGCGCCTAACTATGCGGAAACCTAGCACTTCATGGTTTTGCTTCCATGCAGTCAGTGTAAATGGTAAAAGTAAAACCCTTGAGAATTTTGTTCTTGCTGGACTTAACCTTACACAGGTAACAGATTATAAATTTTGTACAAAATACAAAAATCAACCACCTAACAGCACTGGAAAGTGAACGATTTCAGCTTTTTTCTTTCCCCAAATGGCAAGCTAATTGTCCCAACACTGCTTACTGAATTAATTTTTTTTTAACTATTTGGGTCCATTTTTAGATTCTAGTCTGTACCATTATTTTGTGTGTCTGTCTATGCACCAGTACCAAATTGCTTTAATACTGTAGCTTTAGGTTTTCATTATTTATTTGAGAGAGAGAGAGAGAGCATGAGCAGGAGGGGCAAAAGGAGAGGGAGAGAGAATCTCAAGCAGACTCCACACTGCGCCCAATGCGGGGCTCAATCTTACCACCCTCTCAGATCACGACCTGAGCCAAAACCAAGAGTCGGACATAACCGACTATGCCACCCAGGTGCCCCAATACTGAAGCTTTAAAATGCGTTTTTAATATCTGATAAGGCAAAGGTATTTGCTATGTAATAAGCCAAAACCTAATGGCTTCAAACAAACACCAACTTATTTGCTCATGACTATTAAAATTAACATGCGTATTTGCTGCATAGAGTCTGAAATTAGTATCTTTACCCTACTCCTGAACAATGCAGGGACCGTAAAACACTTTAACTCGGACAACCCCTCCTGATTCATGCTATTTCTATCCCATACTTTCTTCTATCCTTTTGTAAGCCTCACAAATTTGATATTATTCTTTGTATTGTTTCGTATAATAAATGTGTATTTAGCTGTAACTATATGTTCACCATTCTCTTTGCTCAGTATTCCTATCTACATCTCAAACTTTTGTTAACAAGGTCATTTTTCTTTTTTTTCTTTCGTTTATTGTTGTTTTTGTTTTTTGTGTTTACTTTTTGATTGATTTGGGTCAGTACTGAAGACATTGTCTCATTACATCTAGTTCCATTCAAGAATAGAAAATATTGTTTGAACAGAAAAACTCTGAAGATTTTTCTGGTTAGTGTATCCTTTAAGCATGAATGTGGGGACGTGAGGATCAGAACTGGACAGGATATAGCTATAACTGTTTTTTTTTTTTTCCCTAATGCAGGGTTATTCAGGCCCAGGACAAAAAAATATATAGTACCAAAGTTAGGAATACACAACCCATATTAGCCTTTTGTAAGCTCTGTATTTCTTTGAAATGTTAAACTGCACATGAAAACTTCACAGATCAACCTTTTATTCTGGCTTGTGCATCAGAAAGGCCTTGTTCCTCTGTGTTAGTGATATTTGTATATGTATCTTGAAAAGAGAGGATCATGTGCATAACACAGCATGTAGGTAAGAATAAAAGAGAAGTTTCAACCCAATTTTATATCAGAAATAATTTTATGGTAGGTTTTGGTGGGTTTTGTTTTGTTTTGTGTTTTGCATTTTCTAAGACTAAACAACCTAAATTTATTTATTTATTTTCAAATTTTTATTTAAATTCTAGTTAGTTAACATATAGTATAGTACTGGTTCCAGGAGTAGAATTTAGTGATTCATCACTTACATATAACACCCAGGGCTCATCACAAGGGCCCCCCTTAAACCCATCACCCATTTAGCCCACCCTCCGCCCACCTCCCTCCATCAACCCTCAGTTTGTCAGAAGTCCTATAGGGAGACACTATTAATATAAAGTCTCTGGGTTTTTATTTGTTTTAAAAATGCCTTTATTTGATAATATGTCTTCAAATATTCTCTCTCCCTCCATTCTCTATCTTCTTCTCACACTTTGAATAAATGTGGCTTTAGATTTAATTTGTGATATTAAGACCAAACAGAGTTCAGGTGTTGTCACCTTGATCACACATTAAAGAGTGCCTTGACTTTGATCACTGGTTGGTTTGATTTGAGAGGTCTATCTCAGTAGGTTTAATGTTCTGCCTATTTACTCTTTCATCCAATCCTCAGTCTTCTCTGAATCAGGGCAGGGAGTAGGGGCTGACCCACACAAGCCACACTTGCCAACCTCCTGTGTCAGCAGGACTCCAGCTGGATAAGCCCAATGGGAGGCACTGGCAGGAGACTGGAGGCTGCAAGAGCGTGGCTCACCTTCCTTTCTCCTTCAGCTCTGTCTCCATCAACAGCTTATTTTTCCTGCTTCTTGCTGGACCACAATGCCCCTTTGGTTCCAGCTTCCTCCTAGTGACCTCTGCCTTTCGTCCGCGGCAACATACCTCTTCCTTTTGTACCTCCCATGGGGGCAGCTTCTTGCTATTGCCAATGTCTGGGCTGCCTCACTGTCCACTGGTTTCTCAGCTCTTCTATCACATAGACAACCAATACCCATGTTAAATTCCCTTTGTTCGACACCCAGAGTGATTTCTTTTTCCTTCCTGAACCTCAAGAAGTATTATATTGGTTTTGTTTTTAAAAAGAAGGAAAAAAAATTCTTTCTCTATGCTCCTGAAGAATTTTAAAGCATTGATATTATCTGTTTTTAACAAGTTTGAATGAATAAATTTGTCTGGACCTCAAGGTTTTTAAGTAGGAAACTAGAATAATTTCTCAATTTTTCCTACGGTTCTTCATCTATGTAGGTTTTAGGTTATTTATTTATTTTTTTTTAAAGACTTTTATTTATTTATTTGAGAGAGAGAGAATGAGAGAGAGCACATGAGAGGGGTTAGGGTCAGAGGGAGAAGCAGGCTCCCCGCCGAGCAGGGAGCCCGATGCGGGACTCGATCCCGGGACTCCAGGATCATGACCTGAGCCGAAGGCAGTCACTTAACCAACTGAGCCACCCAGGCGCCCTTAGGTTATTTTTAGAGAAGAAAAACATTAAGTATCGGTTCATCCTTTAAAAACTATATACATGGACACCATATTTTTAAGGCAGATAATAAAAAATACATGCAAAATGGAGGGTTTTTTTTGTTTGTTTTTAACAGTAAATTTGCCCACCTCCAGATTTGGCTCAAACCCACAGTATCTTTCAGGGTGATCTGAGGGATTGTCTCAGGATTAAAAACTGGCATTAAAGACCCATACAACCAGGAGTTGACTAAGTTACAACAGCCATTGGAATTTAAAATGTGAGTTGTGTTGCCACTGAGACTAAGTTAATAGGTCAAGAGTTCTCATAACCTGCAAGAAGTTCCTGACTTATTCTCTCCAAAATATTTCCTCTCACACCTCCAACTGCAAAATGTATCTCTAGAATTCCAGGAGTACCTGTTAAAAGAATCATTACTACCTTCCTGCTTCACATTTTTATATATATAAACCATCATGATCACTTTGACCAGTACACAATCTCCTTTTATATCATTAATTTATTCATGAATTCATTAAACATTTACCGAGCAGAGGCCATGCGAGGCAATGTTCTAGACACTGGGGCTGTAGTGACAACCACTACAGACTTTGCCTTTGCCCTTGTGGAATTTATGATCTCATAGGGAAAAGAAAATTGACTGTGTTACTGCAATTTTTGGTACATGCTTGGAAGTCAGAGTCCTAGATGCCGGGGTTGCAGGGGTGGGTCAAGGAAGACTTCCTCAAGAAAGCAAAATTTCTGCTGAGACTCAAGGATGAGCAGGAGCTGACCAGACTAGGATATGTGAGTGGCAGTTATTTCAAGGAGAAAAAAGAATTTAGGGTGGAAGGTGCTAAATTGGAACCAGGGTTTTCTCTCTGCAAGCCCTCTTTATTAAAAACATTTTTTAAATGAAAAACACCTTAAGTGGAAAGACAAGAAAGGAAGAAAGGAAGGGAGGGAAGGAAGGAAGGAAGGAAAGAGAAAGAGAAAGAGAAAGAGAGAGAAAAGAACACAAAACCAATAACATCTATCCAAGAACAGGACACAATTCTTGGCATCAGATTTAACTGTGTGCCTTTGGCTGGCTGACCAGACTTCTCTGAGCCTCAAATTCCTCCTCCACATAAGAGGTTCATATTAGCACCCTGCCAGGCTGCCATGAATATGGAATAAGAACAAGTTTATGCAAGTGCCTTGTAGCTGAGAATGGATCACCTCCGCGTGTAGGAGTATTTTTTTATGGCTATTTACATTTGTTAACCTGATTTCTATGAAGAACTACTTGGGAACTGCAGCCAGAGAGTTAGTGATCTAAGGCTGCCAGAAGCCAGAAATGCAGGGACCTGGGCCCAAGGAGGGGGGACCCCCCAGGGCTTCCAGTCCGCCCCACCCCACCCCCAGCATTCACAAGCTTTCCTCGCTCCTGTATATGAATGAGGTGATCTTTCAGCTGCCCTTTGTCTTGGAAAAAAATTAATTCTCATTTGCATTACCTCGTCTAAATGTCACCCACCGATATTTTGTTAGACATTAGCGGCGCTGGCAGGGAGGGCCGCGGGGTAATTGTGTTCTGCCTGGTGCTGGGATTTACATAATTTCAGACAGCAATTAAAGAATCCTGGGGAATTTTTTTTTTTCTCTTTTCCAACCTCTCCTACAAAGAAAGTGTTCGTTTACATTAAGCGCTCAGCTCCTCACTGTTCATTTGCATAAAATTAAAGGTTTTTGTGTTCCCGAACAGCAGGGTAACATTTAAAATTCCGTTTTAAAAAGCTCACCTTACAATAATAAAATGTTAATATCATTTCATAGGCAATGCAACATTGCCAGATGCCTTTCACTTCCAACTTGTACCCACTGCTAACTGTGTTCCCACTTTTCCTCTCTCCTCCATCCCTTACCTCCTCTCAGTCTTTGTCCACCTCTATCCTTCTCCCAGGTCTCCTCAGCCTCACCCTATCTTTGATTTCTCCTTTTCTCTTTCCCCCTTATTCCTTTTCTAAACAGAATCCAAATGTCTTCAGTCCTCATCAGCCTGGGCCATGAACAAAGTCAAGCTTCCATAATCATCCCGTGAAAAATGGAAATGGTGCCAGGCTCAGCTGCCAGGTCCTCAGGAGATCCTGTCTCTACCCTGTTCTCCAAGTCACCACCCACCCAGGGTGGCCACATCCCACATGTCCTGGTCTCCCCAAAGCCAGAGTCAATCCTGGTTACTCTCACCGCTCCTGTGAACCCTGCAAGCTTCCGCAGTCACTGTAGATGCCCGTGATGCCTCACGAAGATCCTTCCTCAGCCACTGCTACAGTATTCCAATGTGGCCTGGGCCCCGGGCATTCCTTCAGTTTATTCATTCATTCCTTCACTCTCTCTCTCTGTCAAATGACATTGAGATATTGGTGCCTGAAGGTGCTGACAGCAAGGACCCCTGCCTGAACCCCTCTCCCCTCTCCCTGCTCAGCCCTGGGGCAAGTCCAGGCCACCAGACAGACTCACTGCCCCTGCCCACAGGACAAGCCTCCCCTCAGGCCTCGCCGGCTTTGTTTGCCACCTGGACCTCCTCAGTCCACTCCAGTCTACCACAGTCTAAGAACCTCTAAACTCTAAAAGGAGAGGCAAGGGCAGTTGGGGGGGGGTATCCCTGATTCTTCTTTCCTGTGAGCATCCATGGACATGACGTCAATTTGGCACTTGGAAGGGCAATGGCTTCACCTCATTCACCAACTGTCTAACCCAGCAGGCACTGGTTTCTGGGTGTAGACATAAGGTACAGACAAAGGGCCTTGGCCAGAGATATGAAGGGAGAACCAGTTTTCTCACATGGAGAAGAGATTACTAGCTAGAGGGAAGAGAGAAGAGACAGGGACAGGGAACAAGCCTCACCAATGGTGGAGAGACAAAGTGAGCCCAGAGAGAGGCAGCCATGTGGTTTTTCTCCCCAGAAAGAGGCAGCAGAGGTTTCCTGCACTCCTTGCATCATCCAGAAGGAGGCAAGGGTGGGGGTAGGAACCAGAAAAAGATGGAATCCACCGCCCTCAGCCCACGGATTGAGAGCTCAGGATGAGGAATGATGCCAAGATACAGAAAAATAAAGACAGTACTGTTTGGTACAAACTACAGTTTTGGAACCAATATTCATACAACAAACATGTAAGTTTTTAATGTGCTAGAGTCTCTAAGGGTAAGAAGGCATTAATTAAGTGGGAAGGGGATGGGTGCAGTCATTCCAGCAGAGGGGATCAGCCTGTGTGAAGGTTCTGAAGAGGAAGAAATATAGTTTGTGGAAGACCTAAGGGAAGGAAGGTGAGGCACATGGAGCATAGGAAGCAAGGGGAGAGGCATGCAAAAAAACAGGAAAGTATTGGGGTGCCTGGGTGGCACAGTTGGTTAAGTGTCCGACTCTTGCTTTCAGCCCAGGTCATGATCTCGGGGTTGTGAGATCAAGCCCCGCACTGAGCTCCACCCTCAGCACAGAGTCTGCTTGAGAGTCTCTTTCCCTCCCCTCTGCCCCTCCCACTCATGCTGTCTCTCTCTCTCTCTCTCTCAAATAAATATATAAACTTAAACAACAACAACAACGAAGTATGGCCCATACACAGGGCAAAAAGCCATTAATAGGAACTGCCTCTGTGGAAACCCACACACTAGACTTATTATACAAAGGCCCCCAATCAGCTATTTCAGATATGGCCAAAGAGCTCATGGAAGCCACGTCCAAGGAACCAAAGGAAACCATGAGAATGTTATCTTATTAAATAAAGAATACAAATAAAGACGTAAGCATTTTTAAAAGGAACCAACTAGAGATTCTGGAGTGGAAAAGTACAAGAGTGGAAAAGAAAACTTCACTAGAGGGGATCATAGCAGATTTGAGCTGGCAAAAGAAAGAATCAGCAAATCTGCAGACATGTCCATTGAGATTATTTAGTCTGAGAACCACAGAAAGAACAAAGAATGAAGATAAGCAATCAGCACCTATGAGACCTATGAGGAGCTATCGGGCACACCAGCATATGCATAATGGGAATTCATAAGGAGACGCAAGAGACAAAGGGACAGAAGACTATTTGAAGAAATAATGGCTAAAAACTTTCCAAACTTGATGAAAAACATGAATCTACACAACCAAGAAGCTCAAAAATATTTCAATTTAGACAAATCTGAAGAGATGCATGCAGAGATGCATCATAATCAAAACTGAGGAAAGACAATCCTGAAAACAGCAAGAGACAAGGGACTAATCACATACAAAACATCCTCAATAACATTCGCAGCCAATTTCTCATCAGAAACCATGGAAGTCAGAAGGCAATGTGATGAAATATTCCAAGTTCTGAGAGGAAAAAAAACCTGTTAGCCAAGAATTCTATATTCAGCAAAATTATGCTTCAAAAATTAAAGGGGGGGGGCGGCGCCTGGGTGGCTCAGTCGTTAAGCGTCTGCCTTCGGCTCAGGTCATGATCCCAGAGTCCTGGGATCAAGCCCCACATCAGGCTCCCTGCTCAGCAGGAAGCCTGCTTCCCCTCTCACTCTCCCCCAGCTTGTGTTCCCTCTCTCGTTGTGTCTCTCTCAGTCAAATAAATAAATAAAATCTTTTTAAAAAATTAAAGAGAAATTAAGAATACCCAGGCCATTTAATGGGAGAAAGAAATTCCTTCAACAAATGATATTAGGGCAACAGCAAAAGAACGAAATTGGACTCCTATTACACACTATCTACATAATTAACTCAAAATAGGTTAAAGACCTAAATATAAGAGCTAAAACTATAAAACTCTTAGAATAAGACATAGATGTAAATGTTCATGACCTCGTGGATTACGAGCTGTTTCTTAAATATGAAAAGGACAAATAAGAAAAAATATAGATAATTTGGACTCAAAATTAAAAGCTTTTGTGTATCAGAGGACATTATCAAGAAAATAAAAAGCAAACCCACAAAATGGGAGAAAATGTTTACAAGTCATATATCTGAAAAAGGTTTAGTATCCAGAATATAGAAAGAACTCCTGTAACTCAACAACAAAAAGATAAATAATCCAATTAAAAAAACAGGCAAAGTACTTGAACAGACGTTTCTCCAAAGAAGATAAACAAATAGCCAGTAAGCCCAGGAAAAGATACTCAACATCATTAGTCATTAAGGAACTGAAAATCAAAACCACAATGAAATACCACTTCATACTCACTGGCCTGGCTATAACAGAAATTTTTTTTAATGGAAAATAACAAGAGTTGGCAAGGATGTGGAGTAATTAGAACTCTAATACATTTGCCAGTGGGAATGTAAAATGGTAGCACTGCTGTGGAAAACAGTTTGGCAGTTCCTCAAAATGTTACACAGAGTCACCATATGACCCAGCAGTTCCACTCTAAGATAACTGAAAATATATGTTCACACACAAACTTATACACAAATGTTCATAGTAGCAATATTCATAGTGGCCAATGAGTGGACACAAGCCACATATCTATCAACTGATGAATGGCTACATAAGATGTGGTATATCCATACAACAGAATGTTATTCAGCTATAAAAAGGAATGGGGTTCTGATACATGCCACAGCATGAATGAACCCTGAAAATATTATGCTAAGTGGAAGAACACAGAACAAAAAGGCCACATTTTGTAGAATTCCATTTGTATAAAATGTCCAGAATAGGCAAATCCACAGAGACAGAAGATGGAATAGTGGTTGCCAGGGTCTGGGGGGAGGGGGAATAGGGAGTCACTGCTTAATGAATACTGGGTTTCTTTGAGGGCTGCTGAAAATGTTCTGGAATCAGATAGTGATGATGGTTGTAAAACATTGGGAACATACTAAAAACTTCTGAATTGTACACTTAAAAGCGGTTTATATCATTTATAGAGCAAGCGAAAACAATGATATAAAGCAAATGAGGCAAAATAAGAACTGGTAAATAGGAGTAAAGGGTACCTAGGTATTCTTTATCAAACTATTTAATTTTTTATTATGTAATTGTTCTGTAAATGTGAAATTATGTTTTAAAATAATGGCTTAAAAGTAAAATAAAATACTGGCTTAAAATGGTAATAAATAAATAAAGTGAGCATCAGGAGGAGCCTGGGACCTGGGAGAAACACATGGCTCTGTGTATCTGCATAGAAAGAAATCAAAGTGAAGAGGAGAAGAGAGAATGGCATGGGCAGCCATGTGAGCCTGGGCCTGAGTACTCCTCTGTGAAATGGGTACAGAAGCACACACATCCCAGAGTCTGTGGCAGGATTCAGCGAGATACAACAAGTGCTGAGATAGCCCAGTGTCTGGCAGCAGGTTAAGAGCTCAATAAACAAGGACAGTTATTCTGATGGTTACATAAACATTTATATAACACACACATGCAGAACTATTCTAAGCACATACACACAAATCTTAGGAGGCAGGAACTATTATCAACATCCCCATTTTATGATGAGGAAACTGAGGCACAGAGAGCTTAACAACTTGCCCAAGGTCACAGGGCTTATAAGTGGTGGGACCAGGATTTGAACCCAGGTGATGAGGTTCAAGAGGCCTCTGTAAAATGACCACAGAGCCTTGAGGGTTTTCAGTTTGGTTATTTTGGTTTATACACACACACACACACACACACACGCATTACATACATACATACATATATATGTATTTTTTTAGAGAGGCAGGGAGGGGCAACAGGAGAGGGAGAGAAAGAATCTTAAGCAGGCTCCACACCCAGCACGGAGCCCGATGTGAGGCTCAATCTCAGGACCCTGAGATCATGACCTGAGCTGAAACCAAGAGTCAGATGCTTAACTGATTGAGCCACGTAGGCACCCCTGGTTATTTTGATATCATACCTACAGTCAGAATTAATTCAACTAGGCTCTCCAACTCCTCTAACCTTCAATTTCAGAATCCCTTGCTGTAGTCTGTGAGCTCTCGCTTCTTTGTTCAGAGGAGACGAGAGTACTGAGCAGGGAACTGACGCACAGAGCCTCTACAGGGACGAAGCCCATTGTGGGAGAGTCGAGGCTGGGTATGTGCAGGCCAGTGCCTCCCACCAGATGTGACAGCACTGCAATGGGGCAGCCACCCTGGGAGGGTGAAGAGTTAAGGGAGTATAAGGGGTGGGGAGTGGCAGCGTAATGCTATATTTGAGCTAAGTAGGTGCCATGGTCTGAATGTTTGTGTCCCCCCAAAATTCATGTTATAACAACCCCCAAGGTGATGGCATTAGGGAGTGGGGCCTTTGGGAGGTGATTAGGTCATGAAGGCTTAGTCCTCTGGAATGGGATTAGCACTCTTATAAAAACAGACCAGGAAAGCTCCTTTGCCCCTTCCACCAGGTGAGGATACAACAAGAAGTCAGCATCAACAACCCGCAAGAGGGCCCTCACCAGAATTCAACCATGCTGGCATCCTGATCTTGGACTTCCAGCCTCCAGAACTGTGAGCAATAAGTTTCTGCTATTTGAAAGCCACCCAGGGGGCACCTGGGTGGCTCAGTCATTAAGCATCTGCCTTCGGCTCAGGTCATGATCCCAGGGTTCTGGGATCGAGCCCCACATCAGGCTCCCTACTCGGCAGGAAGCCTGCTTCTCCCTCTCCCACTCCCCCTACTTGTGTTCCCTCTCTCACTGTGTCTCTCTCTGTCAAATAAATAAAATCTTTAAAAAAATAAATAAATAAAAAATAAAATAAAAGCCACCCAGTCTATGGCATTCAGTTATAACAGTCCAAACAGATGGAGACAGGGACTAGCCAGAGTTGGCCTTGACTGGCTAGGCTGGTGGGCTGGTAGGGGAAGGACTCATATAACCTGAACACCAATGCCTAAAGAAACAACGAGTGCCATTTTTTGAGCATTTACTCAGTGCCCAGGTCCACATTAAGGGTTTTACCCACATCACTGAGTTTAACTAATCTCTCAAAAATCCTTAGGGGTGTTACTGTGCCCATTTTACAACTAAGGAAACTGAGGCTCAGGTTTTGCCAGGGTCACCCAGTGTTCAAAAAGTTGAGTGGGACCCCCAGGCTCCTGACTCCTCCCTGCTCCTCGGCCCTGTCCAGCACAGTGCCGACACATGGCTGGTTGCATTGCTAACCATAAGCTGACAGAGTATTTGACAGGAAGTCACTCAGGGCCTCAGACCAGGGCTCTCCCCTTGAAGTCCCCACGGAGGTTGGCAAGGCCTGAGGGCAACACAAAGAAACCTGTGGGTTTGGGGAGACCTGCAGAAACCATCCCTTCTCTCCAGCATGGCTGGCAGAATTGTAGGGTGGGGCTCTTTGCCCCCTTGGTGGAGGGTGGGAGTTCTGCTCAGGTGCTCACCAAGTTAACAGCCTCGGGGCTGGCCAGGCCCTTGCCCCTAATCAGCTGCCTCTGAGCCTGCCCCTGGTGGCTCCTTATGCCCTCTGGCTCAGAACAAACAGGCACCTCATTAGCCCCATTAAGCACTCATTTTAGCTGCATGGTTCTAGGGAGCAAGTGTGTGCTTGGAACACACAGGGGTTTATTATGTTTTCAGAAATAACACTTATGCAGACAAAAGAGGCCAGCAGCCCTGGGAGGGAACTTGAAGGCACAGTGAGGACCATCAGCAGCCAGCTAGCCTGGCCCCACCCTGCCCTGGCGAGCCTCCCTTCCCATGTCTAAGCTGCTGCCTTCGACAGTGCTTCTGCAGGGATGAATGCACGTCCCCCCCATCCCCTTCCCTAGCTGCCCCCAGCCTTTGCTGGCCTCTTCCAGACATAGCCCCTAAAGCTCCTACCAGTCATACCAGCTAAGGGCCAAGGCCAAGGGCCTTTATACCCCCAATAATGGGTCAACTTGCTCCAAATGGAGCACTCAGCCTTCAGCGTGCTGGGCAGCCCCAGACCCCATGTCCAACCAGTTGTGCTGGCCAATTCTCAGGCTTGGTACTTGCCTGTAAAACCTGCTGACACTGTGTGGAGGGTCATGCTCGTATCTTTCACCTCCAAAGGACAGCAGCTCCTGCCATGGGGTTTTCTCTTCCTCCGAACACAGCTCAGGCAACCAACCTAGTGCCGCAAATCTGATTTCCAGTAACTTCACCACTCCTCTTCCAAGGTGGCCTCCATCTACTGCTCAGTGGTCCTACCCAGCAACCACAGAATCCTTCCCTGCCCTCTCCCAGCAAGACCCCAGAACCAAGGGACCAGACACCACATTCACTGGTGGTCTAGTTTCACAAAAGCCTATCCAAAATTGGCTCCTGGGCCAACTGAAACAGCTCACAATGGCCAAGACTGCAACAATTTGAACAGTAAGATAAAGAAGTATTGGATTATAACCCAAAGTATAAAATAAATATCCATGAGCCCATTTCAACAGAAATAAATGACTGAATTAATAAATAAATGGAGGAGAAGAGACAAATCTCCCATACAGAAGAATTCCAAATAATTTATGTAGACAACCTGTCCTCGAGGAGGTAGAGGAAAACTCCCCACTCCTTAGGTGTGGGCTGTGCAGAGCAACTTCCTTCCAAAGGGGACAGTATTGAAAGAGGGGTTAAAGAGTAACCTTACACTGGTTGAAACCTGACAAATGCACCTCAGCCAGGTGATCAAAGTCAACATCAACAATGACCAGGCATGTGGATAGCATGTACCCTCGATATGATGTGAGGAAATGGTGCTCTGTGGTCTTCCTCCCTAAAACCCATAATCTCAATCTAATCATGAGGAAAACTCCTGACAAAACCCAATACAGGAACATTCTACAAAATCCCCCAGCAGTACTCCTAAAACTATCAAGATCATCAAAACCAAGGAAAGTCTGAGCAACTCTCCTAACCAAGAGGAGCCTAAGGAGATATAACGACTAAATGTAACATAGTATCCAAGATAGGATCTTGGAACAGAAAAAGGACATTATGTACAAACCAAGGAAATATTAATAAAGCATGGACTTCAGTTAATAATTATGGATCAATATTGGTTCATTTATGGTGACAAATGTATCATATTCATGTAAGATGCCAATAAGAGGGAAAACTGGGTATGGGGTACATGGGAATTCTCTTTACTTGCTCACTTTTTCTGTGAATCTAAGACTACTCTAATTTTTTTTTAAGATTTTATTTATTTATTTGACAGAGAGAGAGCACAAGAAGGGGGAGTGGCAGGCAGAGGGAGAGGGGGGAGCAGACTCCCTGCTGAGCAGGGAGCCCGATGCAGGGTTCGATCCTAGGACTCTGGGATCATGATCTGAGCCAAAGGCAGACGCTTAATGACTGAGCCACCCAAGCACCCCAAAACATTAAAAAATGGTTTCCAAGTCCTGTGTGAGTGGCTCCTCTCTCCCCTCTACCACATACCACCCTGCTCCCCAGCTCCAGTGAATGTGCTCATATTAACTCTCCACCAACACCCTCCTTGCCAGTCTGTGGGGTCCCTCTCCTCATCTTCAGTGACCTTCTGCATTTGACTCTGCTCCCAGCTCATGCATTCCTAACTCCCCTCTTCCCTAGATAGAGCCATGTCATGGATCCCTCCTGGTTCTCTGGCTACTGTTCTGGCCACCACTCCTATGCATCCTCTTCTGGCTCCATACTGTGTCTGTCCCCTAGTCCTCCTAGGGCTACCCCTTGGCCCCTCTTCTCCTACATTCTCTCTAGTGAGTCAGACCCCATATAGAGGCTGGGGTCCTAGGGGTTCCCCTCCAGCAGAGATGGCTTTGGGGTGACTAAAAGCTGTGTGTTCATCCCCTGGTTGCGGGCATTTCCATATGGAAGTCAGCTGTACATCTCACCAACTGTCCCAAACCCACAGGTTCATCTTCCCCTAAGCCCATTCTCCCCTCTCTGTCTTCTGGCTCAGTGAGTGGTGTCTCCATCCACCTGGGGGCCTGAGGCCGAGTCTTGTATATAGTCCTGGGCTCTTTCTGCCCCTCATCAGCGACATATCATCTGCTCCTGGATCCTTGGAAGCTAACTTTTTTTTTTTTAAGATGTTATTTATTTACTTGACAGAGAGATGGACAGCGAGAGAGGGAACACAAGCAGGGGGAGCGGGAGAGGGAGAAGCAGGCCCCCCACGGAGCAGGAAGCCCGATGCGGGGCTCGATCCCAGGACCCTGGGACCATGACCCGAGCCGAAGGCAGACGCTTAACGACTGAGCCACCCAGGCGCCCCACTGAGCCACCCAGGCGCCCCAGAAGCTAACTTCTTAATGCTGGCTTCAGGCACTTTATCCATCCCCGTGTCACCAGTCTGCTGTTGCCACTTTCATCCCTTGCCTGGATGTCCACCCCAGCCTCCTCCATTCAATCCATTCTCTCCAGAGCAGTCAGAGTGGTGATTGTAAACTGCCCATCTGACCCCATGGCCATCTGCCTGCAATGCTAGTGGATCTCAGATGCTTTAACTTGGCTCCCACAGCTCTTCCCTCTATCCTTTCTCTGCATCCTCACCTGGTGCCTCTACTTGAACACCATCTCCGCTCCATACAACTGACCCACCTATCACTGGCCCATGTCCTCAGTCTGGAGTGCACTTCTCTCCCTTGTTCTCGAAAACCTGATGGTCCTTCCAGACTCAGGCGAGAGGGCAGCTCTTCCGGGAACCGTCTCTTACCTGCTGGCTGGCCAGGTGCCTCCTCTGTCCCCAGGACACCATGCACTCCCCTTGCTAGAAAACCTAACACTTGAGGCAGGTATCATCTGCTCACAGCCAGCATCCACCTCTCCTTTGTTCCCTCCTAGCCTGTGAGCACCTCCAAGGGGAAGCCTGCATCCCATGCATCACTGTCTTCCCCACCCCCTCTCCCCCCGGGGCTCACTGTCCCCCCTAGGGTTCAATACAGCAAACATGTATGGAGCACCTACCATATGCCAAACACAATGCCAAGGATCTTACATGCATTTTCTCATATTTATCCCTCATAATAACAAATGAGGGTAGGTGCTTTTTAAATTATTATTGCTCTTCTCCCAAGGAGGAAACTGAGGCACAGACAACTTGCTTAAGGTCACACAGCTGAAGTTATGGAGCTGAAATGGAAACCAAAGGTTTGACTCCATCACTTGTCCTTTCATTACACTGTTATTTTGTTTCCTGTTCCCTTTTCCAGCTAACAATCTAGTGACCCATGGCAACAGCTATCACCCATAACACTGTTTTATAGGTCCATGGCATTCCATCATATTGATGTGACATAATTTGCTTAACTGATCTTCTTATTAGTATGTGTCCAATTGTATGACTTTATTTTTTCAAATAGTTAACATAATTCTTATTTTTTTCCTACTGATCTGAAATGCCACCTTTATCATATAATAGTTATAAATGCTTGAGTTATTTTCTTATGGTGGCTCATTTGTTTAATTGTACCAATTCAGACTGTTTTGAGTAGTTACACATTTACAGTGTGTTTTCCTTCATTCATTCGCTCACTCACTCATTTAATAAATATGTATTAAGTAGTTCTGTGGATCAGGTGTTCTAGTAACTTCGAATCAACAGTGGACGATGGAGCAGTGAGCAACACTGCCTTTCCTGGACTTGCATTTTAATATCTGACCTTGGAAGTAGCTCCCACCTCGATCAATTTTATTAAGATGTTCTTAGGCGTTCTTGCCTATTTATAACTCCCAATGAACTGATGTTGGCAAGTAAGAAAATACATTTGGGATTTAATTGGCACTGAATTAAACATATGGATTAATCTTAATGGAATTGACCAATTTTTAATCTTCTTTTCCACGAACACAGTGGGCGTTTCCATATAGTCAATTCTTATTTTTATGTTAAGTTTAGTCTCACGCATTTATTGCTAAGTATTTTATATTTTTGTTGCCATTGTGAATGTCATCTTTTTTCCATCACATATTCTAGATGATTAATGCTAGTACATAGAAAAGGCATTGATTTTTGAATATTTCTTTTAAGTCAGCATCTTACTGAATTCCCTGATTAACTGTAATAGTTTCTAGTTGATCTTTTGGATTTCCTAGGTAAATAAGCATATAATATGTGAAAAATAATTTTGCCCCCTTCTTTCTTGTAGTTTTACCACCTGTTTGTTTTTCTTCTATGTTCTTGTTGTATTGACCGGCAAAAGATTTCCAAGGTGTGACGGCCAATGTTTAACCAGTTCTTCAGGGAAAATAATCCTAATTTGTTCCATTTTCCAATTTTCACGGTATAAATACCCCCACCATGGCCAATAGTCACTAGACAGGATGGGAAGAGATACACACCTCTCTTGATGCCGTAACTCATGGTCCCCAACCGCAGATGATTTCACTTCAATTCTTAGGTGTTTCCCCAGTCAGCGCTCTCTTCTGTTCTCCACTCCTGCCCACTTTCTCCACCCTCCTCAAACTGCCCACCTCATCATCCCCTCTTCCCCCTTCGCTGGCCGAGTCACAGCCTCTTCCTGGTGAAACTACACTCCTATCTCCATCAGCATCCAACACTGCCTCCCCTATCCCGGGTGATGGAAGGGAGTGGGCCTCCCCCTACAGACACCAACCCCACACCCCAGCACCAGTGCTCTAGCTTTGGCCCCTTCCAGCTCTGGGGGTTCAGCGCCCCCATAAGCCCCATTCCTTTCCTCTCTACTAGAGCTTTCTCATCAACATTTAAACACGCTCAAGTCTCTCCGATCTTAAAATTCAAACAAAAAACACTTTTATCACATTCAACCCCTCTGTATGTCTTCACTGGACTTTGTGGACAATATTCCCCAAAGAAATTGTCTGCTCTGCTTTCTCTTTTCTCCCACTCATTTCCTGACCCCCTGCCATCTGGCTTCTTTTCCCACCTCTTTATGGAAACAATTCCCATGAAGATCGCCAATGACCCTGCTGCTGCTAGATCCAGTAGATGCTTCTTAGCCCCCATCTTCCTGACTTTGCGGCAGTTTTTAACTGCACTCCGACGCCATCCTCTGTGAACATTCTCCGGGCATTCCTGGATTTCCTCCAAACTCTCACATTATTCGGGCTCCTTCACGGATTCCCCTTCCACCCTCAGGATTCCACCCAGTCTCCCTTTCCCTTTGACCTAGAATCTTTCTTCCTTAGTATCAATCTTCACATCTGTGTTCTGGGCTCCTACATCTCCTCAAGCCCAGGCCAGGTATTTGAAAACGGCACCTGGTGGGCCTTTGGGGAGAAATAATTGTAATAATGGTGACAGGGACAAGGAGATGGTCAGCCAACGTCTAGAGCAGTCAGATTATGGTTCTGGAACAAGAGCAGGGCCCCCTGCTTCCCACATCATGTTGCCTGGCCTCCACCCTAGGACTGTGGGTTGGTGCAAAGAGGTTCTCTTGCGTGTGAATCAAGAACAAACATTCAACTGTTCTCCAACTCATCACCCAGGGAACGGACCCAGTCTCATTGCTACACAGATTTTAGGGTCCTAATGGAGGAATTTTCTTCCCACATCGGTGTCAACAGCCAAGAGAGGAACAATATGGAGGAGGAACTAAGGGTCAGCACTGGCGGCGGCAGCTGGCCATTAGGAAAACATGCAATACCAGCTGTGCTCTCATACCCTACCACTGGCTCCCGGAGGACATCGCTGTGGGTGTAGGTGCACACTGGGCTCAGACTCCCTCCTGGGCAAGCTTTGATAAGGATCCTGTCCAAGGCTGTGGGCGTCCCAGCACTTGCACTAGGTGGGGACTCAGACGCAAAAAAGATTTCTCATTTTCTGTTGCTAATGACACCCCCGTTTATTAACTGATGGCCTTGAGCAAGTTAGGTAACCTCTTAGGAGATTCACTTTCTAACCTGTGAAACGGGAAGACTAATATTAGTACCTTATAGGTTGTTATTAAGAGTCCGTGACATCGTGGAGATAGGGGCTCCCTGCACAGTGCCCGACAGACTAAAAGAACTAGATACCTGAGGGCAGGCTCTGATCATCATTACTGGTTGCCTTGAGAGCCTAAAAAGAAGGGGTCCCAGGAAGAGACAGAAAAGTCAGCAATGCCTGAAGGTTTGTAGACCTGATTAAAGCTGCCCCCTCCTCTGTGACTGGGAAGGGAGGGTCTCCATACTCACAGATGGGGGATAAAGGGCTCTCTCCCCGGCAGTCTGGGAACTCTGTGCCCCCTTTTCTCTGTCACTGAGGCCTATATTAAGAACATTAAATGTCAGCACAGACGCTTTAACTGCTAATGTGCGGGTGAAAGGCAGGTGGAATGCAGGTGTGTTGGAGGGAAAAGAGAAGTCAGGAGGTAGAAAAAGCAAGGAGCAGGCAGAGAGAGAAAAGGGGGATGGATAGAAAAGCAAGATTAAATTAATTAGGATTTGAAGCAGGAGAAAGCAGCACACCAGAGGAATGGCAAGACCAATCAACAGGACATTTGTGACCAGTCCAGGAACACTGTGAGCTCTGGGAGCAGCCTGACTCCCCGAGGGTCAGGAGGAGACTGCTTGAGTCTCAGCTTAAAACCCCCGCAAAGATCTCCACTTGAAGAATGGATGGGGTTGGGGAAGGAGCCTCCCGGAAAGCCGACTGTCTGTGAAGGCGGCTGTCAAAGCAAGGCGCTGTTGCTAAGGGAACCGCCTGGGAAGAGCCTTGTGTGAAGATGAAGTCACCCCACCTCCTGGCAGCTGTGAGGTTTGGGAGGGGGCCCAGTGCTTCATTCAGGTCTGCTCTGCCGTCTCCCCAGCCAGGATTTGGTCGCTGGAGGGCAGAGACCTTGTCTTCTCTGACTGTGGCTCAGATCAGGCTACTCATTAGCAGGACAGGGCCATGTTGATGACTGTTACAAACAGCAGTAACCAAAAAAAATGTCCCTTAGATAAAAGGTTCCTGGAGCAAAGGAACTTGGAAGGGGACAGTAATGCCTTTCTGTCCAAGGATCCTCTGGTGCCAAAAGATCTCCAGAATCCCTGGCCATATCCCTACAGGAGGACATCTGTGACTCCACTCCATCAACGTGACTCATAAAATGTTTTTCATTAAACTGGGATGAATATTTCAGTTAAATGGGGGGGGGGCACCACAAAAGTGTGCAAGGACTCTTTGGGGCTTGGAACTAGCAGAGGGTCTCTTCATCACATACTATTGCCCAAAGCAAGTCACAGGCCATTCCAGATTTAAAGGGTAGGGAACAAGACCGTTCTACTCAGATGCAGGGAGACGTGAAGAACTGTGGCCATTTTTGCAATCAATCTCCCGAAGTGGTGATTAACAACATGGGGTGGACTCAAATTCTAACTCACAAACCACTTGCTAGGTGATCTTGGGCAAGTTACTTTCCGTCTCTGAGTCTCCCTTTCCTCATCTAAAAAATGGTGAAAGCAAATTTCTCCTCCCATAAGACCTTTGGGACAATTCAGAGAAATCATGCATTGGAAGTGCCTGGCATGGTGCCTGGGCCCTAGGGGGTGCCAGCAAATGTGGCTCCCTCCCTTTACCCCAGGAGCCTGGGGACTGCTTCCCGCTGTGCAGGAAAAGGCTGGGGGCCCGGCTGGGGGTCTTCCACCCCCACCCCTCCCCACCCTTCATCTTGCCCCCTCTGGAGCCCTCCTGCTGTGAACTCGAGGCACTCAGGGTCTTAAGGATAGTTAAGTAGCAAACTATGTGTTCATAATAAAATTCGCCTGCTTCTCGCAGACATCCAATTTGCTTACATCCAAAGAGAAGAATTGGGTGCCTGCTTCCGAAATTGTTTTAATCTCTGCCACAGAATGCTTCTGGCAGGGTTTTTCAACTGGAAAATAGGAAATGAGTTAGAAACAATGGAGGAACGTGAATAATCTCACTTAAGATGTTTGATCTTGAGATGAGATGAAGTTGAAATCAATTTCCCGGTTCACAGCCAGACAGCAGTGAGTGGGAGGGGAGAGGGCTGGGGGCAGTGGGCCTGACTGGGTCCCAGATCTGGCAGGAACAAGGGCTCTCCTGCCTACCTGGCCTGGGAAACGCCTCCTGGTCCCTGCAAAACTTTGGCAAACCACCTACTGAGCGGGAGACAACCCCAGCCCCATCATCCCAAATGGAGGCACTGACCAAAGCCCTTTGGTTTCTCCATATACCCATATCTCATGCTAATGGTTGACAGAACCAGCCCATGCACCTATTTGACAAATGTCTGCTGTGCACCTACCATGTATTGTGGCCTGTCCTAGTCACTGGACTTCCAGACTTTAATAAAACCCATTTCCTATCTTCAAGGCACTCATAAGAGCTGCCTGCGACTGGGATGGAGAGGTAAGAGCTAGTGTTTATGGAGGGCTTCCTAGGGCAGGCCTGGGCTAAAGATGCTGCATTCAGAAACCTGCTACATCCTCACGGAACCTGTGGAAAAATGGGCTCAGAGACGAGTATCTGACTCTTCCAAGGATGGGATCAGATGAGGCTACAGAGTCTGTGCCCTCTGCCTGGGGGACTATTCTGCCCAAGTAAATGGCATGGGGAGGGGTGGCACGGAAGGGTGCAAAAGGCAGAGGTCGGGGAAGCGTGAGGAAACACAGGTAGCCTGGGCCCTGGGAAGGCAGATTCTGGGAAGCAGGGAGGACTTCCTTACTGCCCCTGGCCCAGCTCAGTGTGGAGAACTAGCTCTGGCCTTAGTCCTGGACACCCTCTCAAAGCCAAGGGAGGTAGGGTGAGGAAGTACCTATATATAACCTGATCATCACAAGGGCACGCTCATATGTCACACAAACATGCAGACGTAGACAGACACACACATTTTTAAATACATATACACAGCACATATCCCACCCCCCACCTCCGGACAAATGCACTAGATGTATCTGCATGCACCCATGCTCACACATGTTCTAAGACTAAAAACTCCCTGGGGGCAGGGACAAGGTCAGTCTTGCAGACCACCATCCCCAGCACAATCCCTGGCCCACAATAGGCCCCTATAAATAATGATGAACTTGAACTCAGTTCCAACACATGTGCATACACGGAGACACATGTACACGATTTGTGTGCACGGCAGCTGACACTGGGGGAGGGTTGGTTACGTATCCACAGCCCCCAACAGGGTGGGACCTTTGCAGGTGGAACCTGGAGGCTGGCCTGGGTCTTGGGGGCTCATGATTCTCTGCCACTGCTCCTCAGGGACCCAATCCCATCTGAAGGTCTCTATCCAGTCTTTCTGCCCCAGAGGCTCCATGGGGTGACTGCAACCCTCCCCAGTAACAGTTTCCACCAGGGCCTGGCCTCTCAGGGTCCTGGGTTGGGGGTTTAATGCATTATTGATTTCCCCAAGAAGGGAAAGTGCTGCAGCCATGGGTCCAGGTAGCTTATTTTGTGCGTCGATGACATTCAGGTACTAGTGAAAAATTATACCAATTATTAAATCAGCCATTATTACTTCAAAGTGCAATCAGTTGTCACAGTGGAGAGAGCTTGCACGGCGCGTTATTAGTCGGGCTGTGTGCACAGGGAAAGTGCTGAGAGGGGAGACTTTAACCAAAGGGCAAATGCATGAAATTTACTTAGAAATAGCGATTTATCACCCCTGGGTTTCTTACTGCTCAAATCCAGGCAGACACTTCCCTGGCAGGAGACAGGCTCCGCGGCCACCCCTGCCTCCAGCAGCTCCCACCCTGACAGGAAATGAAAAATTGAGAAGTCGTTGTAACAGCTTAAAGATGCATTATCCTTTTTGATGTGCAATTTGAGCTTCATATCCAAAGGCAGATGAAATCACTGGCACCCACGCCAGGCAGAGTGGAGAGAACCACCTTTCTGAGTTTGGGGAGGGGGTTCTGTGGCCCCCCTCCCCCACAGCCTGACCTGGCCCCACCTGGCCCTGGCTTTCACTCCAAGCTGAGAGAGTCCCAGGGGGCCGGGACTGGGTTCAAGAAGGGAGAGATCTCTGGCTGGGTGGAAGGAGGGAGAAGGAAGAAGGAGATGCAGAGAGGAGAGAGAGAAACAGAGACACAGACAATGAGAGGGAAAGAGGGTGAGAAATAAAAATGAAAGACAAAGACACAGAATGGGAGGAGACATCGACAGACAGACAACCAACAAAAACCAGGCGTGAGCAATGGCGCTCACCCAAAGGAAGGTACATTCAGGGTGTGAGCGTGTGTAAGTGCCAGTGAATGTCCATACCTGCCGGCAGGGGAGGACCAAACCAATGACCCTTGGCCTCCCGACCTCCTGGCATCTGCAGGAAGAGGGAGAAATCACCTTTTTTGATTTCTGTGGTTCCTATGGATCCATCCTCCATTAGAACACAGAGCAGTGAGGCCCCAGAACCAGCCCCTGCCCCCACTTATGGCTTCATGGTTGGCATGGCCCACTCACCTCCCGACAGCCCCAGATCACAAGCCACCGACAGCTGAGGGTAGAGTGAAGGGTAGACTTTGCCTTTGTTGCTGGGAGAAGGGCAGTGACACAGATGGATGACTCAGGAAAACCTGGGAGACTCTTGCCGCCACTGCTGTGTGACCTGGAGCAGGTGATGGTGTCTCTCTGAGGCTCTTTCCTTATTTGGGAGATGGGCTCACAGACTTGTGAGGAGAGCTGAGAGCCTGTGTGGACAATGCACCTGGAAGAAGGAGCCCATCACAGCAGCCCAGAGCTCCAGCCAACCTCAGAGGGCCTGGGTACAGGGTGGCCACAGTTCACAGGGGCCCCAAATGGACGGATCCCTGTGCTTTTTTTTTTCTTTTAAAGATGTATTTATTTATTTGAGAGAGAGACAGCGACAGAGAGAGTGTGTGAGCACAAGTGGGGGGAGGGGGAGAGGAAGAGAATCTCAAGCAGACTCCCTGCTGACCGAGGAACCAGATGCTCGATCCCACCACCCATGAGATCATGACTTAAGCCAAAATCAAGAGTCGGACGCTCAACCTACTGAGCCACCCAGGCACCCCGGGACCCCTGTGCTTCTATTTGCCAGGTGTCTGTAGTTAAAGACCTTAGATCCATGCACCTGTCAGGTGGACGACACACGCAAGACCCCACTTTGCACACACACCTAAAGACAGACCAGAGTGTGTGGCAGGGAGCACCGGATCTTGGGCAGCATCCACCTGAATAATTGTAATTCCCTGAGGGCAGAGATTTGTGTTCACTCAAATCTTTGCCTATCACTCAAATATTTGGTGAATGAACAAATCTTTTGCCACTCTCAAGCTGAGTGACCTTAGGCAAGGTACTTCACCTCTCTGATCCTTCGCTTTTACCATTAGCAAAAGTGTGCCTGCTTCATGGACCCCTGTGAGGCCTGCATGAGATAAGGCATGTACAGCCATGTAAAGAGCAAGAAAGAAGAGAGAGTGGCTATTTTTGTTATTATCAATAGGAAGGAAAGAAGGCTATATGTTATGGGTGGTTATCTCTAGGCAATGGGATGAAGGAAGATTCTTATTTTTTGTTATCTGTATTTGTCAAGTCTGATCTAGCTTTATAATCAGAAAAAAAGTAACACATTTACTTTAAAAGAAATAAATATCTGGCATCATGAAGTTCTCAGGGAGGAAGGGTGTGCAACCACTGAGCCTTGGGACACCTGCACCTCTCTTCTCCAGCCTGACTGAGTTTGTGTCCCGGGGACTCAGGGCTTGTCCTTAAATTTGGGTGTCCAGGGATACAGGTGGGGCCCAAGGCCCCTGACCCTACTTCCTCCAGTGAGTTAGGGGAGGGTCTCCGGAGCACGTGTGCCAATTAGGTCCACCTAGTCAAGCTCATGTTCCTGCCAAGCAAGCTCACAAAGCCTCCAAAGCTGAGTGTGAGGCTCTTGCTACATACCTGACACCAACAGGGAGTGGAGTATCCAACACCCTTCTCTGCATTCCCAGAAGACTAGAAGCTCACTGACAACACAGACAAGCCTCTGCCAGGACCGCCTTGCCTTTATTGTACCCAATTTCCTGGCTCTTCCAATCCCCATGAACTCTTACACCAAACCCACAAGGCCGCAGTATTACCCCCATTTTAGAGAAAGAAAGCTGAGGCCCAGAGGGCGGACCTGTTTGCTCCAAGTGCGCCAGGGGTGAGGCAGGATTCACTCCAGCCCGCCCGACTCCAGGTCTGTGTGCCCTTTCCACAACACCATCTTGCTGGTAACGGATGGCAGAGAGAAGACAGCACTAATCCACTTCTCTATTGATTCCAACTTCTCCGTCAAGGACATCGATCTCAACAGGAAGGGGCAAGCAGACAGCATCAGATGGAACCGAGGGACCAGTTCAGCGAGGTGGCTGGCAGCACAGCAAATGCTGCCCTGAGCCCAGATCACCTGACCCAGACCAGAGTGGCCAAAGCCCTGGACCAACAGACAGCGCAGCACTTCGGAGGTGCCCTATGCCTGGCCAAGGATGAAGATGGCTCATGAATGACTACAGTCATGATGGGCCACAGCTGTCTGGCCTCAGCCATGTAAGTCATCTGTCGGCCTAGCCATCTGTCCATTCTTCCATCCATCCTTCCACTTCTTTAGTTATCTAGCCTTTTATGAGTTCCTCCTGTGCAAGATGCCAGAGTCCCCAAGAGGACTTCAGCATGCTCAGTCCAGTCAAGGAGGCAATGGGGTCAGGTTGTAATGTATCCTATTTCACCTTCTTATCAGTGAGCTGGAGGACTTGCAAGGGAGTGGCAGATCTAGATTTAAAACCCTCCTGGATGTTGGTCCTTCTCTTGTCAGAAGGTTCACAAGCCTTTATTATTTCACCTCCCTTTGAACAGAAGCTTTACAAGGGCAGGGATCCTGGCTGTATTTCTCACTACTCTTCCTCCTGCACTTGACACTGTGCCTTGCATATGGCTGGGGCTCAGTGACTATTTCCCGGATGGATGGATGGATGGATAAGTGGATAGATGGGTGACTGGATGGCTGAAGTGTCTGAAGCTCAGAGAGGCTCCCAGGATCAGATCTAAAATAGTTTCGAACCTTATTCTTTCCACACAGTTGTTTCTATGGCATGGACATCACATTTTGATCTGCTAACCTCTGGTGAAGGGAGCTCACTACCCAGCTAGGCAACCCACTCCACAGCTGGATGGCTGTCATTGGTGAGTCCTGGTATGGGCCAAGGCAGGACTAGGGAGCTGCCTCCCACTTTCAAGTTTAATCCTTCATGAAATAAGTTAAGTCATATATCTGAAGGTACTCTTCTCATCCATGGACAGTGTCCCTACAGCCTTCATCTCTTCTCATTATATGAAATCCTCTTACATGGTGGTGGGGGGCATGGTTCTGAGCTCACTTGGAATTACCAAGATAATTCTTAAAGTGGGCCTCCCTGGGGAAGGAACACTGGGTAACACTCTGGGTAAATTCCCACTAATTCAGAAATGATAGGGACTATCACCTCTTTTGTTCTAGACTCTATACATCTATTAATATAGCCTGCTATCAAAGGTCAAACGATCTAATACATGTGGTGGTGCTCAGAACCGTGTCTGGCACAGAGTTATACAAGATTGTGCTAGAAGTTTCAAGAATCATTCAGACATATTCAGAGCTAAACAAGACTCAAAGCCCAAACAAGCCTGGGATATTCATGCTGCAGAAATGACTATTCATACAAATGGAGTGATGTAGCAGGGATACCCAGCATAGAGTTTGGCTTGCATCTGGGGGGCGGGGGAGGCGGGGCGGGAGGGTAGCTCTTCTCAGGGTGTGTCACACTTCAGACACATACTGGATTACTGGATCTGGGTTCCACTTAAACTCCCAGATTTCATCACACGAACTGGGCCACAGACTCTCCCCCTCCTGCTGCCCTCCTGACATTGTTAATCGAGGACTTCAGATTCAAATGGCCTTTATATTTACAAAGCACCTACTGCATGTTCAGAATCTAGCTCAGTGCCTTACTGACATCATCTCTTGCTAAATTTCATCTTGGTGCTTGGGAGCAATTCATTCCTTTTATTCATCAGTGTTTACTGAATGCCTACTATGTGCCAGGCCATGTGCTAAGAATGAGGAGATAGCAGTGAGCAGGACAGCCTTGGTTCCTGCCCTCACAAAGCCCATAGCTCAGCTAAAGTTGGCAGGGAAATGAGATGTAAGCCTTTTGGCTAGGTCAAGGGGAGCTCATCTCCCAACGAGAGCAGGGCCCCAATTAGGGTGAAGCAAACCCAAATTAAAGAGGTGCAAGTGCACACCTCCTTAAACTCCATACCTTCAGCACCTCACTGGCTTCATCCTAGCCCCAGCCCTGGGCTGGGGAGTACTGTCTGTGGAGGGAGGACCTGGCTCCCTGGGGTGGGGTAGGGTGGGGGGGCTGAGCCTTGGCAGGGGTGCTCATTTGGCTGCAGGGGGGCAGATGGAGAGGAGCAGGTCAGGGATGGAGAGGCAGTTCAGAACGGTAGTAAGGTGGGAGGGGGTAATCACTTATACGTTAAATGAACACAAGTCACTTAGTCATTCAGCAGCAAAAACTACTACTGCTCCTAATAACGAAGGACTAAATGTACCTTACCAGGAGCAAGTGATTTCTCATGGGCTCCCTGGCACTGGGGCATGAGATCCTCACCCCAACCCCCAACCCAAGTACAGACAGCTCAAAACCTTCCCTCATCCTGTCAGCAGCTATAGAAGGAAGCCCAGGGCAGGCAGTCTGGGCAGTGAGAAAGGAAAGGGGCAGCCTGACTCCCAGGCACAGAGGGAATGGCCCCAGAAGGCCCCAGGGGCCGGGGGAAGGGGTCTCCCAATTACAACCTCAATCAGGCCTTGGAAGGCTGTGCTGGGAAATGAGAGCCAGAGCAGGCAATTGCCTCTGGCTCACGGAAAACTCCAGATCTATAACTTCCTGGAACATAATTAGCTGCTAACTTCAAAGATGCATTGGGGTTTGTGTAATAGGCACCGGGGCTGCTCAAGAACTGCAGAAACAGGGAGAAAAATGGGGCCGTCTGGCTTGGAAATGGAACGAGACAAAAGGTTTTCAATTCAGGGCTTCCTTCAACTGAGACCTGAGAAAAATAATAATAATTACGATAACTCCCTTTTATGGAGTGTTTACTGAGTGCCAAGCGCTCTGCTAAGTGCTCCACATTCGAGCCCTTTCAGTGCTCACATATCTCCACGAGGCAGGCTTTATTATCAGAGATGACAAGCGACTACGCAGAGGTCACGGACACACACAGCTCCCATCCCCGGTCTACTGCCTGGTCACCGCTCCAGAACCTCCATGTCCTTGAGTCACTCACACCTTCCTGGGAGAGGGTGGGGTGTGGGGAACCAGCGCTTACAAACAACCTCCTCCCTCTTCCCTCTACACTCATCTCACCCGCTGTGTGGCTGAGGGGATGCTGAGAGCAGAAAAGGTTCCTCCTGGGGCCTCTGTCACGGGGGACATAACAGCTAGGGTAAGTCCTACTCACTGCTGTCACAAACTCCCAAACCTCAGTAGCTTCACACAATAGAGGTTTATTTCCCACTTGGGTAAGAGAAGAGCTGAGTTCTGCTCCATAGTCATTCAGTAACCCAGGCACCTTGCGTCTGCAGCCAGGCTGTTCCCTAGGACCTCAACGTTCTCTGTGGGATCCTCTACGTCATCTGGCAGCACAGGGAGGAGGAACATAGAGAACTGCACAGATCTGACAGTACCTCACATCCGGGTGAACCTCCCTTCAGCCACATTGGATTGGCCAGACTCAATCACATGGCCAAGTCTTGGCAAGGAGCCTGGGAAGACAGGAGGAAAGGGAAATGATACCGAAGTACCACAGAAGTCAAGGCTCCACCCATCCACCCACCCACCCATCCAACCATTCAACATTTAATGGGCTTTGCAGTCCGCTGGGCACTGTGCGGTCTTTTGCACAGAGCAAGGAGTGAATCAGACTACAAGCTTATCCCCATAGAGTTTAGAGCCCAGAGGGAAAGAGAAACATAAAATCACAGCAACAATATACATTTATTCTTATTAAAATGCTACTAAGAAGCACAGGGGGCAGTGGAAGCAAATGGCACTGTGGCCTGAGCAAGACTGATGAATCCAGGAAGGCTTCCCTGAAGAAGTGACTCTCCCCGCCCCCCAGAAGAAGTGACTTTTTTTTTTTAAGGATTTATTTGAGAGCAAAAGAGAGAGAGAGAGCAAGCATGTGTGAGAGAGTGCAGGGGGAGGGGTAGAGGGAGAGAGAATCTTAAGCAGATTCTGTGCTGAGAGAGGAGTTCAACGTGGGGCTTGATCTCATGATCCTGAGATCATGACCTGAGCCGAAACCAAGAGTCAGACGCTTAACCAACTAAGCCACCCAGGTGCCCCAGGAAGAAGTGACTTTTATACTGAGTCCTGAAGGATGAGTAGGACTTAGTTGAGTAGGCTGCATCAGAGTTTTCCAGGCAGAGGAGACAGCATGTGCCAAGGCCCTGAGATGTTTTGCTCAAAGGCCCTGAGAGGCTTTGCTCCTGCTCATTGTGGGGTCACTGCCTTTTCAGATCAACCTAGATGGGACTCTATAAGAGGCTCCTCCCCAGACCCTTAGGAAGGGCTCTTGGGATGGCTGAGGTTCTCCCTGCAGCTTCCATATTTTACTCCTCTTGTGTACTGCTCCCACTTGACAGGCTCGCCCAGTTGAGTTCACCACAGGACAGGACACTACACTGGACCAGCTTCATCCTTGACTCCATCCAAACTGCAGCCTCTGGAGCCTATAGATTCAGGCCTTCAGCCTATAGATTCCCAGAGACATTCTTGGAAGACAGACCTCAGATCAGCCACAGTCTTCAACCTGGAAGATTTAAACACCCCTCCTGAGAGACTGGGCCCTGCTGACTTGCCTTGGGCCAAGTGCTGGCCACAGGACTCCTTGGCTTAGTGTTCCTCACCCCACATCACACCAGCATGGCCTTTGGGGCCCAGCCGTCTTCCAAAGTGCAGCCCTGGAGCTTGTCTATGCTACTAGATGGAAATAATTCCATCTCCCTAGAATGCTCTGTATTGAGCAGAACCATCTTGATGAGCCATCTGGAATGGGGGTGACACTCCAAAGGGCATGGTCTTGCTTACCTGCCTTTTAAAGAAGCTAAGCCCTGTTAACCAGAGGGCCCCTGGCTTCTCTGAGCAGAGTAGGAATAACAAGGTTGGAGAGAGAAACTGGGGCAGAGCTGAATCACCTATATCCTAGGGGCCAGAGAAACCAAAGTTTGTGATGGGGTGGTGTTGAGGGAAGAGAACCCCACCAAGCTGGCTAACAGGAGAGGGACAGGGAAAGCAAATAATCCTCCAGGAGAGGAACAACCAAGGAGGGTTTGAGGCATACCAGTGTGGGTGGCATATACTCCTCCTCCATAGTGCCAAAAAATACTCAGTAACATTATTCACAAATGCTTTTGCATGGGAGCCCTCATGGAGGTCAATTCTCCAATCGGGCCGGCATGGGGCACAAAGCAGAGAAGCCGCAGGTGTCCCCAGGTGCTAGCGAATGACAGGAGGGCCACACCTGGGCTGCCTGCTTGATGGGTTGTTCCTTCAATATGATACCTGATTGGTTCCGGTTACATAAAATGGCAGCCTATCTTTCCAGTGGGTTTAAGTTGGCAGGTGTGGTAGGTACACAGGGCTTTGCCCACATGCCCAAAGCATTCACCATTAGGTGCTGAAGGTTGCTCACTGCACCTGAAACCGTCTGCCTGGGGGGCTCTCTGGCCTGTGTAAGCACACTTGGCCCAAGTGCAGGGCAAGCCAGAGGTCTAGAAACTTCTTGACCCTGGAAGCAGCACCGGACTGATGGTGAGGGACGCTTTGATGCACAAATACCCAAGCTGTCCTGTCTTCCAGTTGGGGCAACTCTGAGGCATGTTCTACAAAGTCTCCAAGGCTTCACAGCAGAATTTTCTCTAGTTGCGCATGATGGTAACCTATTCAGTAACTCACCCTTTGTCAGCTTTCTTCCCTTCCCTTCCCTACCCTACCCTCTAACTGGTGTTTCCTGGGATCACTTCCCAAACAGACGACTTGTCCTCAAATCCTTCTCTCAGGTTCTACTTGTGGAGGAACCCAAACCCAGACAGGTTTCCCCCTTAGCAGATTATATGACTGGCCAAGAGATCTTCTTGATGGTTCTCTGACTGGAGGATTATCTTTGGCAAGATGTGACTTCCAAGGTCCTCTGCAAACCAACAAGGTGCCATAGAGCTGGTTCAAACGCACAGATCTGCCCGATGTGCTTTCACCCCATTTCCCTCTCTGGGCCCAGATCTCAGGGTCTGGACCTCTCTGCAAAGGAACATCTGTTCTGCAGAGCAGCTGAAATGCTTCCCTCCCTGCCCCCCACTGAGGAAGTGGTTCTAAGTTAGCTTTCTCATAAACGGTTCTCAGATGGAAGAAAAGCAGCTGTCGCTGAAGCCACGTCAATCTGAGTGGTAAAAGGTTTGGGCAAAAACATATTTTATTGTTCTTGCTGTCAGAAACATAAAGATTTAAGGGGCATGTGACTCGGTAATTGCTGTGGACTTTTTTTCCCCTTGACAATAAACATAAAACTTAAAACTGTATTAAAATCATTTGACAATTTTTATGCTCAAAGAGCCCAGAATGAATAATGGGGTTTTTCTGCATCTAAAATGCACTCTCTCGTCAACCTATAAAACTGTCAGAAATAAATTCATCAAAAGCAGATTATATAATTAAAAGTCGCTATTTGTGTCTCTGCCCGGTTGGGATTGAAGTTGTTTGTTTGTATTTCTCCCTCACCCTCCTTTTTAAAATTTAAATTTTTTTTAAGTTCCAGATGACGGCAAACTCAAGCTGGCCAGCTTTGTCTGGGGGGAGATGATAATATCAGGGCTTCCCTCCTAAACCCAAATTTCCCGCTCCAACCAGTCCCCCACCAAATCCTAATCTTGGCAGATGACACCTCGCACCCCAACCAGTGCAGTTTTGGGGGTGAGTTAAAGAAGGAAACACCCCACACTGGGGCAGTGCTTCTTTTTCTGACCCAGCAACAGGGGAGAGAAGATGTGGTAGAGGCTTCCAGCACACAGCACCCCTCACTCCCTCCTGCTGCACACACTGGAGGATTACTCCTCCTGGGGGTTAGGCTGCGCTACATTACTGTTCTACCCAATGGGCTGCGAGCATGCGTGGTGTGTGCCACTTCTGGGCCGCAGCATTTAAGTGCTGGTTTTAAATCCTCCAGCATGTTCTTACTCTGCACAGTGACTGTGGATGTATGCTCCCAACAGGGTGAAGGCTCCAGCACCCTGGATCACTAAGTTACTGCATGGAGGACGTCACCGTGGAGTCACCCAGACCAACAACAAGCTCCTAAGTTAAGCCACTGAGATCTGGAGGTATGTTTCTTATCTTGGTACAACTGAGCCTATTATTATTATCCAGGTAAGTAAGGCCAAAAGATCAGGAGACGACTGCCACTGAAAACACCGTCTGTTATACTGACAGATCTCAAGAGGAGGGGGCGTGCCACACCACAGGGGCCACAAAGGGAGGTACCCAGTAAGTCAGGAGGCAGAGGGAGCAAGGGAAATGTGGACTAGAGTATTGTGGCTTCCACGAGAAGAAACAGGTGAGGCAAGGTGAGCAGACATAGGATTGGCTAGTGTGAATAAATTCAGCAGACTCTGGGGCATAGCATCTGTCCCTAGTCATCTGGTACCTGTCCCCAGGGTGATTAGGGCAGGCGGACAGTGGCCCACAAGTGTCAGAGACCCATAAAGAAGCTGGTTAGAGGTGCGGGTTCTGGATTGAATGGTTTGCATTTGAAAGGTGGCTCCCAGGCAAGGTGTTGAGTATCTTTAGGAATTACCTAAACCTGAGAGGGTCCCTCCAGTATCAAGGCCTCAAGATGTCAAAGAATTAGGATACAGAAAGTAAAAAGCATAGTTAATACTGACTAATAAAAGGGATTATTGTGATGTTCTAGCAGGGAAAGGATTAAATGCTAACTCTGATGGGCCAAGGCATACTGGGTAAGAAAAAAGAAGGGGGCAGGCACACTGTGGGTAGAGGTGTGAAGGTGGAGGAGGCATAAGGAAAATTTGGGGGTGGTAAAGAGAGCAGAATGGTGGAGCTTAGGGGGCCAATGGAAGAAAGGGTACATTCAGTAGGGACCCAATGTGGAGGCCTGGAGGCCAAGGTCTGGCTTTTGTCTTCCTCTGAGAAGCTGTGGGACAGTGACTCTAGACTCTGGCCCCAAGGGAGGATACCAGAAGGAAGAAGTAATTAGCAGGAGGCTGGCTCCCCAGAGTTCTCCAAGCTGGTGTCTGCTCACTCTGGAACCTCCCTCTTTAGGCCAGCGTGCAGAAACCTCCCACAATGGGACCAGCTCCCTTGCAGTTCCATGATTTACCAACCAGCCCTTGGGGGCAGAATGTGGGGCAGAAAGGACTGGGGAGAGTCCCCGGGTCACCCACCAATCAGGCCCCATACAGCTACCTTCCTGTCCTTGGGTGCTAACTCTGGTCTGGGGTCTCGCCACATACCCTACCCAGTGGGCTTAGCTGGGGTAAGGAGACCAAGCAGGCCAGGCCCAGAGGCATGAAACAGGAGAGGAGATGCCAAGATAGGAAGATGAGGAGGAACAAAAGGAGAGCGAGGAAAGGAGGGAGGCGCCAAGTGATATTCTTTAAGCCTTTACTGTATGCCAGGAGTTTACCATACTTTGAGTTCACTGCCCCATAAAATAGAGAATCAAAGCCCCATTTCACAAATGAGAAAATTGAGGCTCAGAAAAGCTCAGCAAGTGGTAACAGCTTATCCAACATGATGCAGTCATTCTAGTCTGTCTGGGTCCAAGTGCCTACAAAGCAAAACATCCAGGGCCTCTCGGGGTGAGTGGGATGTTTTGCCTCCAGTGAGTCAGAGAAGTGGGGACAGGGGATTTACTCTAAACTTCGAGCAGAGGAGACAGGAAACTGGAGGGGATTCTCTAGCTTCAGAAGGTCCCCAGGCTGTGCTGCCTTCCCCCTCAAGGATGGGATGTTTCTATGAGCCTTTCTTATCATGCTAAAGAAGAATCCTTCTATTTTTATTTTGCCAAGAGAGGTTTTTCTATGAAATGGATGCTGAATGTTATCAAATGCCTTTTTATCATCCCTGGTTTTTCCCTTTTGGCCTATTAATATGATGAATTATATTAATAGAGTTCCTAAAATAGAACTGTCCTTGCTTTCCAATAACATACCCTACCTGGTCATTGTGGAATAATCATTTAATATATTGCTAGATTCAATTTGCTAATATTTTATTTAAGATGTTTGCATCTATATTTGTAAATGAGATTTGCCCGCAGCCGCCTTCTTTGTGCTATCTTTTGTCAGGTTTATTTAGCTTTGTAAATGAGCTAAAAGGGCTTCTGGTTCTGGAAATACTGTGGACCAGATAGTCCAAAAACCTCCCTGCCATAAACACCTAGAAATGCTCAATACAACGTAACAAATACCTGAACTTACAGAAACAGAGGGGAAATTTCCAGGAGCAAGACATAAAGTGGGAACTAAAAAACCAGAAAGCACATGAGCTGTCATGGCAGTTGATCAGGAAAAGGAGAGAGAGGAAGTTGATGCTCACACAGGGATGGGCAACAAAGCTTCAGACCTGAGTTCTCAACAAGATTTGGGTTGAATAGGCCAACAATAGTAATGAATTTGGGAAGTATAAAATAAGGAAGGACTAACATACTGGACAAGTACAACATGTAATCCAAGAGGATATATTAAGAGTTAAAATGTTTAAGGTTTTGAAAGAGGAGGGTCATTATTATTGATTAGCCTTAACATTTGTTAAGTGAAGTATTAACATTAACAAATTAAAAGTAAGTTTCTAATGCAACCATTTTCCAATAAAAAGAGTGAGAACTCCTTGGAATAATGGCTGATTGTAGGACTGGGGGAAGAAATATATAAAATGAGCTTGGAGTATCTTGTAGGGTCAAAAAGTAAAAAAGTGCTAACACACACACAGAGTGATAGGGATATATGAAAGGTACACAGGAATCAAGTGAATAAACTTCCAATGGCCAAAGGTGAAACAACATGAACAGCAAAATAAAGGAGTTTGGGATTATATCCAAAATATAAAATAAAGATATAATAAATATCAATTAATCCATATTTATATATGTAAGTTATTGAATTAACAGGCAAATGGGAGAGAAAAGACCCATGCAGAAGAATTCCAAATAATTTATGCAGACATTCTGCCCTCAGAAAGGTAGAGTGTAACTACCCGCTCCTTAAATGTGGGCTGTACATAATGAATTCCTTCACATGGTGAATCTCTTCCAAAGAGTAGAGTATGGAAAGGAAGAAAAAGAGTAACTTTACAGAGGGGAAAGTTGACAAAGACTACCTCAGCTGGGTGATCAAGGTTAACATCAATAGGGATAAGTCATGTTGATATCCTTGATATGATGTGATGCAAAATGGCACTATCTGTGATTTTCCTCTCCAAAATCCATAACCCCAGTCTAGTAATGAAAAAACTCACCAGACACATCCCAGTTGAGGGATATTCTGAAAAATAACTGACCAGTAATCCTTAAAACTGTCATCAAAAGCAAGGAAAATCTGAGAAACTGTCACAGCCAAGAGGAACCTAAGGACACACAAATGTAATGTGGTATGATTCTAGAATATGATTCTGGAATAGAAAAAGACCTTTAACAGAGAATCTGAATAGACATTCTTCCAAAGAAGACATACAGATGGCCAACAGGCAAATGTAAACATGTTCAACATCACTCATCATCAGGTAATGCAAATCAAAACTACAGTGAGATATCACCCCACTCCTGTTAAAATGGCTATTATCAAAATGACAAGAAGTAACAAGTGTTGGTGAGGATATAGAGAAAAGGGAACCCTTATGTACTGTTGGCGCAGCCACTATGGAAAACAGTATGGAGGATCCTCAGAAAACAAAAAAAATTTAAAAACCCACATAATCTAGCAATTCCACCTCTGGGTATTATCTGAAGAAAACAAAAATACTAACTCCAAAAGATACACCCCTATGTCACTGCAGCATTATTTACAGTAGCCAAGGAAACAACCTAAGTGTCCCTTGATGGATGAACAGATAAAGAAGGTGTGGCATAGATATACAGTGGAATATTACTCAGCCATAAAAAAGAATGGAATCTTGCCATTAGCAACAACGTGGATGACCCCTGAAGGCATTACGCTAAGTGAAATAAGCTCCCCCTGCTTGTGCATGTGCACTCTCTCTCTCTCTCTGACAAATAAATAGATGGAATCTTTGAAAAAAAAATTAAAGGGAACACTATAAGACTAAAAATAGAATGTAGAGGGGGAAAAGGAAGTATAAATTCAAACAAATTAAAAGTACAGTTAAGGGGCACCTGGGTGGCTCAGTTGTTAAGCGTCTACCTTCGGCTCAGGTCATGATCCCAGGGTCCTGGGATCGAGCCCCGCATCAGGCTCCCTGCTCAGTGGGAAGCCTGCTTCTCCCTCTCCCTCTCCCATTCCCCCTGCTTGTGTTCCCTCTCTGGCTGTGTCTCTCTGTCAAATAAATAAATAAAATCTTTAATAAATAAATAAATAAATAAATAAATAATAGTACAGTTTTAAAAGATACAAAATAATTACAATAGAACTAAATACAGACCTTTTTGCAGCTTACAATAAATGTAAATGGACTAAAATCTATTCAGTTAAAAATCAGATTTTCAGATTGAATTTTAAAAATCAAAATCTAGTTACTTGTGGATAAAAAAATTTGAAAGTAAAGAGACAGAAAAATTATACCAACTAAATATTAACCAAATAAAAGCTGAGGTGGCTACATTAACATCGGAGGGAAAAAACTCTAAGGCAAAAATCACGACTAAGTCAAAAGAATATTAACAGTTTGTAATGATAAAAAAGTACCTCACCTATAATATATAATGTCATTATTATGTATACACCTAACAGCACAGTCTCACAAAATATGTAAAGAAAAAATGTGATAGATTATTTTTTAAACTGACAAATCCAGTATCACAGTGGAAAATTTTAAACAGACTCAAACAGTAATTTATAGATAAAGCAGCCAAAAAAATTTTTAAGAATACAATCATTTGAATAAGACAACATGCTTGACAATAAAATGAACAATTATAGAAAACCTATTCTTTTAGAACACATAAGAAAAGCTTCCAAAAATTACAGATACAAGACCATGAAGCAAATCTCAACAAATTCCAAAGTTTTGCTAGCATACAAATCATCTTTTCTGACCACGATGCAATTAAATTAGAATGAAAAGATAAAGAATGATATTCTATGTTACAGCATAGTTGTAAACAACTTATGGATCAAAGAAAGAATAATTATGGATGATTCAAATAGTACATATCAAAGCTTGTGGGGTCCTGTTAAAGTAGTGCTTGAAGGGCAGAGGTTAGATTTATATTAGACAAGGAGAATGAAAATTAATAAGCTAAGCACCCAAATCAAGAAATTATAAAAAGAATAATAGAGCAACCCAAAGAAGAAAATAATAAAGAGCTGAAAATATTAAATTTAAAACCAAACAGTGATAAAATCAACAAAACCAAAAGTTAGTAAGAAAAAGAAGGCAAAAATATACATTAGGAATTAACAAAGAAAAGAAATACAGAGAAAATACCGATTTTAAAAGTCACAAAAGGATGTCTTGAACAACTTTATGCCAATAAAATTAAAAACCTAGTCCAAAATGGTCAATTTCCTAGAAAATCTAACTTAACAAAACTGTCTCACAGAGAATTAGAAACTCTAAAGAGACTCATATTCATGAAAGAACCGAATCATTAATGTAAAATCTAACCCCATCTCTACCCAAAAAACCCCTACCAGGCCCAGATGATAATGGTCAACTTCTACCAAACATTCAATGAACAAATAATCACAATTGAACAGTTGACCTTGAAAAATGCAATGGTTGGGGCATCAACCCTCCATTCAGTGGAAAATCCACATAACTTTTGACAGCGCCCCCCCCCACCAAAAATTAACTGCTAATAGCCTACTATTGACCAGAAGCCTTACTGATAATATAAACAGTCAATTAACACTTACTTTGTATGTCATATATATTATATATTGTATGTAAGCCTGAGAGCAGAAAATGTTAAGAAAATCATAAGGAAAATACATTTACAGTTCTGTGTTGTTGTTTTTTTTAAAATCTGTTTATAAGTGGACCTGTGCAGTTCAAACCTGTGTTGTTTGTTCAAAGTTCAACTGTATTAGTTAGATTCACCAGAGAAACAGAGCCAGTAGGATATGTGTGTGTGTGTGTGTGCGTGTATGTGCGTGTATGTTTATATATGTATGTATGTATATGTATATATATATAATGTTTGGCCAAATATCTGGGTACCCCATGGCCCAGTCAAGTTGACATATAAAATTAACCATCACACTAGTCTTAAACTATCTCAAAAAACAGAAGAGTTACTGCTTCCCAACTCTTTCTAGGAGGCTGGCAATATCTTAATTCAAAAAGAACAGACAATGACAGTATGGTAAAGGAAAATAGGACTATATCTCATAAACATAGAAGCACAAATCCTGAAATATTAATAGTCAAATAACAGCACTGTATTAAAAAAGACAAAGCTGAATTTAAACTCATAATTTATTATGAGGAAATCTATGTAATTCACTACATTAATACACTAACAGAGAAAAACCATACAGTTATTTCAATATATATAGAAACGGGTGCCTGGGTGGCTCAGTCCGTTAACCATCTGCTTCCGGCTCAGGTCATGATCTCAGGGTCCTGGGATGGAGTCCCACATCTGGCCCCTTGCTCAGCAGGGAGCCTGCTTCTCCCTCTGCCCCTCACCTTGCTCATGCTCACTCTCTCTCTCTGTCTGAAATAAACAAAATCTTCAAATATATATATATATATATATATATATATATATATATAGCATTTGATAAAGTTCAATACCCATCTATGGGAAGGCAATACTCTTAACAACAAAGGAATAGAGAAGACATAGAGAATCTACCAAAAACCTACAGCAAACATTCCACTTAATGATGAAATGTTAAAGCCATTCCCTTCAAAATCAGGAATAAGACAAAGATACCCTTTACTAAATTTATTTAACAGTGTATTGGAAGTTAAGGATCACACAATAAGACAAGATAACAATAAGAATTGAAAGAAAGAAACAAAACTTAATTGCAGGTAATATGATTGTCTTGTCTGTCCAATAGAATCTATACACAAACTATTAGTTTATAGAAGGGGTGAACAAGGTTGCTTAATACAAGACCAATATACTAAGGTGATCTTAACTATATTTCAATTCTATGCTCCATTAACAATTCAAATTTTTAATACTTAAAAAATTTTTATCACAGTAAAAAACATATAAAATTAACCACCTTAACCCTTTTTACAGTTCAGTATGTTAAGCATATTCATATTGTTGTGCAACATATCTCCAGATCTGTTTAATCTTGCAGAACTGAAACTACACCCATAAAACAACAACTCCTAATTTACCCCTTCCCCCACCCCACCCCTGGCAACCACCATTCCACTTTCTGTCTCTCTATATTTGACTACTCCAGGTATCTCATGTAAGTGGAATCAACCAGTATTTGCCTTTTTGTGACTGGCTTATTTTCACCTAGCATAATGTCCTCAAAGTTCTCTATGTTGTCAGAATCTCCTTCCTTTTTTAAGGTTGAATATGTATGTATTTGCCACATTTTGTTTATCACTCATCTGTCAATGGCCATTTGGGTTGCTTCCCCTTCTTGGCTATTATGAATAATACTGCATAAACATGGGTATGCAAATATCTGAGGTCCTATTTTCAATTCTTTTGGGTATATATCCAGAAGTGGGATTGCTGGATCATATGGTAATTCTGCTTTTAATCTTTTTAAGAACTGCCATACCATTTTCCATAATGGTTGCCCCATTTTACATTGTTACCAACAGGGCACAGGGTTCCAATTTCTCCAAATCCATGCCAATGCTTGTTATTTTCTGTTCTTTAGGTTTTTGATAATAGCCTTCTTAATGGGTGTGAGGTGGTATCTCATTATGGTTTTGAGTTACATGTCTCTGATGATCAGTGGTGCTGAACATCTTTTTATATGCTTGTTGGCCATCGAATTTTTTATCTTAAAATAACCACTATTGCACCAAAACCTACAAGGTATGTAAAAATAAATCTATCCAGAGGTGTGTTAGAATTTCATAAAGAAAGTTTCAAAGATTACTGAAAGACTCAAAAAAAGACCTACATAAATAAAGGGGTATATCACTTCATACATGGGGAGGCTCAGTATTATGCAGACTCTCCTAAATTGATATACAGAGTCAATATAATTCCAATCAAAATGTCAACACAATTTCCTTGGAATTTGTACACTGATTAGTATCCATAATATTCAAGGAAGTCACAAATTCATTTAAGTAACATGAATTGGGAAGCTTCCCTTCCCTTTCATACTCTGGTACATATTAAATGGCTCAAAAAGTTTCTCTTGGTTCTGAAAGAACACCCTACAAAATCCACTGGGTGAAGTGATTTTAACTATAAACTTCTACCTTGGTTATTACTTGTATATTTATGTTTTCTGTTTTACTTTATATTTTCCTAGAAAATAGTTCATTTTGACATTTTCAAATTTATTCATGTAATATTCTTGGGTGCTTAGGTCATTTATTTTTAGTCTGCTCACTTAATAAGAAGCAATTAAGACTATGAGTCATCCTGTTAGTACAGGAATAGCTGCATCCTGTAAGTGTTAATGTGTAGTCTGCATTGTCTTATTTTCTAAATATTCTGCAACTGGCAGAATTCTGCAACATGGCAGCAGGGCTCTTATCTTACAAAACAATTATTTAGTAGAGTGATTTTTCATTTCCAAGATGTTTGTCTTATCCTCCTTGTAATTAATTTCTAGTTTTATTACATTGAGGTCAGAAAAAAATGCGACCTGAACATTTTCTCCATTTTGGGAAGTACTGAGTCTTTTTTCCGGCTTAACAATCAATTTTTAAAAATGTTTTGTGGACTAGGGTTGTGGTTAACTGGTTTAATGTCACACATTTCTCTATCACATATTTCTACTGAGGATTTCACCTTTAACTTCTACTAAAGTCCTGTACACACTTGGCTCTAATTCTAGACTTTGTTTTCTCATCTACTGCCCTGTCTCTTCATGTACCAGAATAGCCTTGTTTTAGTTATGGAGGCCCTTAATGGCTATCAGGTTAGCTCTCCTCATGATACTTCTTTCTCATTTTTTCCAGTTATTCTTACTTAAATGTTTTTCATGTGAATTTTAAAATCAACTTATCCAGTTTTTTAAAGCACACTGACATTTTAACTTGGATTATCTTAAATTTATAAATTAACTTGGGGAGAAATTATCTCTATATGATGTTAATCTTCCTATCCAAGAACACTGTATGTTTTTCCATTAGTTCAAGTCTTCCTTAGATCTTTCACAAGTGTTTTAAGTTTTTTGTCACAGGTTATACAAATTGCCTGACAAATTTATTCCTTGATTTTTTTCTGCTATTGTAAGTGAGGTTTTTTTCTTCCATTATTTCTTCTAGCTGCCCTTCTGTTCCTGGTAGCATGTGTCCTCTCTGCACCGCTATTTTACATCCCTGTAGTAATTTCAGAGGGAATGGGAGGAGGGGAGGAAGCAATTACACCAAAAAAAATCTCAGTTTGCCATCTTAGTCCACAAGCTTAACTGTTCACGCCCCTTTCAGTTTACTCAGCTCAATCTTCCTAAGCCACAGGACTTGGCTTCCTGTCTTCCTGTGCCATGGGCTCCTCAGGTTTGAGACCACACATTTTAGAGGAGAGGGTCCCCTTCTTGTAGCATTGGCCGTATAGTGCCCCATCAGTTGGACCATCCCCGCCCTACTTCCTTCCCATCCTAGCCAAGCCAGGGACTGGGGAGGATTCACACCCCATCATTAGGATTTTGCTTCACAGACCAGGAAGGTATTTTAGAGAGAGCTGAGCAAAGAAGTGATAGGCAAAGATATAATACAACACCTTTTAGGCAGCACTGGGGAAGAGGTAGAAGGTAGCAGACATAGAGGCAGAGATAAGACCCAGAGCCAGTCACCCAGGAAAACAAACAAACAAACAAACAAAACAACAACCCACCACCACTAACCACTAATATTTGCTGAGTGCACATCATGGGCTAAGCATATGCATTCCACACATTTATCCTCAGAACAATTTTGTGAGGTAGGATTTTTATTATACCCATTTTACAAATGAAGGACCTAAGACTCAGGGAGACCAATGCCTTGTCCAAGGTCACAGAGCCAACACGTGGCTGATCTGGGAGCTCTCCCCATGTATGTCAGATTCCCAAGTCCATGCATGTAACCGCTACTCTACTAGACTGACTCCCATTGCAATCACCAAACCTTGACCAAATCTGTTTTCTCACAATTGCCCCAACCATCTGTGGGGCACTAAAACGCCCAGACCATTGGGGGTTATGTGGGTACCCATCACCCTCCAGCACACTGCCAGCACCTCCAGGATCCTTCCCTCCAAAGCTAAAGCTGGCACTCAGGGGATGGCCAGCCCAGGACCAACAGCACCCTCTCCCAGTTACTTCTGTTCCAGCCACAGCTTGCAAGGGGCAACATTTCCTGGACCTGGAGCATGCACTAGAGGGTTTTCTGATAACATCTGACTTGGCTTTTAATTATTGGGAAGTGACTGTTGATTTACACAGCAATATTTATCCAGCAAATTGCTAATTAATGCACTGAAAAATGCCAAGTGATGTCAAATATTTGCTTTTATTTGCAGTACCAAAATATTTTTATTTTTGGTGAGGAGCAGAATCGATGAGAAGGTGCTGAAGTGTTTAAACAGGGTATGTAAAGTTTAAGCTGAATATTAAACAGGGAGGAAGGGTGGGCTTCATGGCTGGGGCTCTGGGGTGTTCTGCAGACTGAGAAATGCTCAAAGGTAGCCCAGAAAGTGGCATACCCCAAATCTCTTCTCTGACTATGCAGCTCTTGAGATGCAAAGGGCACCAGTTAGCCACAGAGCGAAGACATCTGCGTGGCCAGGATCATCCTCCCTAAGACCCTCCCCACTTCCTCCTCCTCTACATTATCATCACCTCCACCATCTCCTCTCCCTCCCTCCACTGCCGACACCGCCAACAACCACCAGCACCACCACCATCAGCCTCTCCTTTACCATCGGTTCACTCATTCATTACATTTTATATATTGAATAAAAACTATGTGCTGAACTTTATTCTACTGCTAAGGAGATAAGTCCCTTTCTCATGGAGCTCACACTGAATTCTGACACCCAGTAAGCAAGAAAATAGACAAGAAAATTTCAGAGGATGATAAGTGCTATCAAGAAAATAAATCTGGGGAAGCAATAAGGAGTAGTTACTTTAGACTGGTTGGTCAGGGTAGGTCTTTGTTGGGAGGAAAAAATGGCATTTTAGCTGAATGACACAGACAAGCCAGTCACATAAAGATAGGGGACAGAACTTTTCAGGGGCATGAACAGGAAGCGCAAAAGCCCTGAGACAGGAAGGGACTTGGGGGTCAGGGGAATCAAGGCGCATGGCCAGGTGCAGGAGAAGAGAGGCTATCAGCAGGGAACGGGCGTCCCATCAGCCCGGTGTGCAGAAGGTGCAGTCGGGGAGCCCTGAGAGAGGAGTGATGGGCTCTGGTGGGCTCCGGAAAACTCCCTCTAGCCGCAGAGTGGCGAAAAGGCGTCGAAGCGCAGAGGCAGTTGTGATGCCTGGAGCTGCAGGGTCCAGGCCAGGGTGGGGACGTGGAGAGGGCAGATAGGGGATTCGGGACATGCTTGCAGGTGGAGCCCGGTCTTGCAATCGGGTCGGATACCGGGCTGTCTGGTGCCAGGAAAAGCAGACTCGAGGCCTCGCCATAGCCCCTACCGCTCCTTCACCGCCATTTCGTCATACCCAAACTCCCGCAGCTGCCGTTCACTGAGGATTTGCACACGGATATTTACTTTACCAACTGGTCTGTCTCAAAATGACCAACAACACCATGAGTGAGGTAGCACCACACCTCGTGGGACTCACCCGGCCTTGCCCATCCCTGAGAAGGCCGCACATCCAGCTGGAACTTGCCTTTACTCAACCAGGATACCAGAGGTGAGCGCGTGGAGAAAGCCCAATTGCGGCTGCGTACATCTCTACATCCGGGGCCTCCGCGGGCCCCGCCTCCAGCCCAGGCGCATGCTCTCTCCTGCCCTTAGGTGGGAGGACCAAGTGTCAGCCTCTGTTGCACGTCTGCGAGGCTAGCATGAGAAAAGCAGTCTCCCTGCACTTAACTTGGACTGGTCCAATCCACTCACTCACCTGCTAGAATAGCCTTTCTGAAGTGCGTATCCGACAACATCCTTCCTCTGTCCCGCAGGATCTGGCTGCTCATTTACATAGCTCTGCCCCATCTCCCACCGCTCTCCCTTCTCCTTCCAGTACCCAGAGTCGGCCAACCACTAACTCTCAGGACCTTGCCTAGAACTTGCGTCTTCCCTCCATCCTGTCTTGCCCAACTCCTTCTAGCTGGCTCCCACCTGTCCTCCAGGTCTCAGCTCAAAGCATCCCTCCCCAGGGTTCTACGTCACTGCACAGTCTTTGTGATACTCGTTGGCGCTTGTAATTAACCAGCCGCGTTGTGCTGGGTCATGACATTCATAATCCCTGGGAGGGTTGGAAAGGTTCACATCTGCCACCTTTCCTTTCCTCTTTACTGCAAGGGAGCTTTTTGAGGGTGGAAGGCTTTCCCTGCCCCACACCTGCATTGCGGTTTCCCTTTCCTCTGCAGTTATCAAATGTGCCCTCAGACCCTGGAATACTTACAGTCCCCCAAAACCAGGCCCCAGGGCCAAGGGAGAAGAATGTGGGCATTTTCGAGTTCTGACTTTTGGCCGGGTGGGTGCCGGATGTCCAGTAAGGACTGGATGCTGAAGATCATTAAACATCATGTAAGATGCCTCCCAAGATAAAGGGCAGAAGCAAGAGGTCCCAAGTTCTCCTGCTGGCCCTCTCTCCCTCTTCCTTTGCCAGGGAGGTTTGGAAAGTCTTTGTGGTATTGAGGGTATAAGATTATAATACAAGCCTCTCTCCATTACTCCATGCCCTTGGACCAGTAGAATGGACAAAATGTGGTATATTCACACCCTGGAATAGTAGTACATGACCATGAAAAATGATCTACCAATACACACTGCAATATGGATCAAGCTCACAAACATAGTGTAATGTCATAGAAGCCAGACACAAAAGAGTTACAGGCTGTAAGACTCCATATATGCACAGTTCAAGAACAGGCAAGACAAACCTAATTTGTGTGGAAACCAGGAAAGAGGTAGGAGACTGGCCAGAGGGAAGCTTCTGGTTGCTGGAGATGTTCTACATCTTTATGGGTGGTAACATGGGTGTTCATCAAGCTGCGCACAGCCTTAATTTTTCTGGAAGTTTTACCTCAATACATTTTATTTCTAATTTAGGGCAAACTGACAAATCACTTGACTCCAGCCTGAGGAAAATCTAAGTAAAAATGAGAACTCATAGAACTTAATGAGTTAGTGAGAACATTTATCGTCAGCTCCTCATAAGAGATTATACTTAGGGAATTATATTGTAGTAAGGTTTTCTAACTCTTTCTATTAAAAACAGAGTAACAATAGTAGATAATGGGATTATGTGTTAATACTTAAGTTTTTATAATATTTAATCATCTAAAAACAATTTATGGAAATTTTACTCTTAATTTTTATTTACTGAAAAAATATTATTAAAACAAGAAGGAAAAATATCTCCCTAAACACATTACTACCTCAAGGTTTTTACCCCCATGCAATCATTTTACTCAGTCATTATGTCTATATAAAATTATTGTTTATGTATATTTTATATTTTATATAATTTATTATGGTATCTCTTTAAAATCAGTGTTCCAAAGATCTAATAAATACTCATATCCATTCTCTGCTGTTCAGTATTTGGTCCTTTTCTGAATTTAATTTTTTATGCAGCTGGAATCATTTTGATATGAAGTATAAGGTGTATCTAAATACAAATTATTTTTTCAAGTCGCTAATCAGTTTTTTTCAACAGCATTTACTAAATAATTCATCACCCACTCATTGTTTTGGGGAGGTTTCTTTATCATATTTAATTTTTACATATAAGCTCATCTATTTCTAGGCATTCTATTCTAATCCATTAAAATCTATTTCTTTTTCCTCCATCAATATTGTCACTATTCTAATTATTACTACTTTATATGTTTTAATATCCAGTAAGGCTATATATCAATGCTGTCCTTTTTCAAAATATTCCTTGATATTCTGACCAATGTTTGTTTATTTTTTCCAGATGAATTTTAGAATCATTTTGTCAAGTTCCTTTTGCAAGATTGTTTGGTATTGCATTAAATCTGCAAATTAACATGAGGTGGTTTGACATTTTTATAATATTCGGTCTTCCCATGCAGAAACGTAGTATGCCTCTCCATTTATTCTGGTCTTCTTTTATTTCACCAATAAAATTTTGTAGTTGTCTTTATATAGGTCACATGCATTTCTCATTAAGTTTATTTCTAAGTATTTTTCCATTGCTTCTGGGAATGGCATCTCTTTTTCCATTACAGTTTCTGGTGGACTATGGCTAGAATAAAGGAGAGCATTGATTGGGGTAAATCGGTCTTGTCTCTGGACACTTTACTAAATGATTATTTGTTTATACAATTTGAGTGGCTTCCTTTAGATTTTTGGTCCCAAATCACATTGGCAGTGAATACTGCTTGTCATGTTGGCATTAGATGGGGCTCCAAATGTGAGATCTGATAGGCCTGGGGCAGACAGTCATGGCCTGCCTACTAAGCTGCAGCCTTACCCTGGCTGAGACTAGAACCTGCCCTGACCACCCCTTCCCACCTCCAGCTCTTGCTGAAGGCCCTAACACCCTCCCAATTGTCCCTCCCCTCCATCTAGTGGTGCCCTGCCTTGGCTCTCCTAGCCACTGGCAGAGGTCTCCTCTCAACCCTAACAGACTCCCCATGGATCCAAGGTGTTGCCACCATATTAATCAAAGCCATAGTTATCAAATATCCAGGATGTATCTGGTCCCTTATTCAAGCTTTACATAATGTCTTTACTTTAATAATCTGTGAAGGGGATATATGATTAACCAGAGATTAAGGTGTTTTCTGAGATCACAGTGCTATTAAGTGGCTGATCTGGGATTCAAACTTGTGTTGCCTCTACTCTGCCATGTTGCTTGCCACATCTGCAGTGCCCCTGACATTTCCCAGGGACTCTTGCCTCCCACCCATAAGACAGGCCCCAGAGTTTTAATGCTTTGCTAGCCTGGACTCTCCACGGTTCGCCATGGCACCAGGAATTCTAATATGAATCTCAGGAGCCTGGCCAGCTCTGTCACCTCAACCTGCTCCCACCTGCTCCAGAATTAGTGTGTTATGAGTGTTTGGTGACGACCTGGCAGCCTTCCCCATTAAAGAATGTGGTCATTAGAGGCACCCAAGTCTCTGACTCCTTTGAGCAAAGCTCTACCTGAATATTTATCATATGAAAGAGTAATTGTAGTACTGCTAGTCATAGTAACCATAGCAGCTAACATTTACATAGCTCTTACCATGGACCAGACACTGTGTTTAATGCATTACATACATGATCTCATTTATCTTCACCACAACCCTGTGAATTAGAAACTATTATCCATTTTACAGGTGAGAAAATTGAGGCTCAGGCAGGTAAAGTTATTTGTCCAAGGGCATTCAGCTTATAAGGGGCAGAGCCAGAATTTGAAACTTGGAAGCCTGCTCAGAAGTTGGTTAACTTGTTTGAATGCTTTATTTCTGCACCTGGGACTTCCTATATCATTCAGACAAATGATGTTATAAAGCAGTGGTCCCTCAGAGCAGCTCCACAAACCTCTGTGTCTTCAGCACGAGCAGAGGGGCTTTATAAGATGCAGAGGCCCAGGCTTCGGTACACTGAGGAACCAGGCAGCCCAGAGCCTTTGTTTTTAGCAAGGCCCTCATGGGGTCTGCTGATGAGCCCGGTTCCAAAGAAGGGCTCCTTTGCCACTCAATGACATGGACATTGGTTTCTTTTGTAATGAGTCCTATACTAATAAATATTAGTACAAAAGGAGCAAATGACTCAGCATTAATCACTGAAGTACTTTTATACATGCGGCAAGTGAGGAGCAATTTCTAAACAAAGATGCCAAAATCATGTTCACTATTCAGAAAGCAGTGAATATCTGTATGATAGAAAGAGTCAGAGATGACTGATAAGAAAAACATCCAATCCTAATAGATTTGCTGAAGGAGGTGCACCAAGGCCAAGAACCTGAATAGGTCACTCACCCAGAAGGCAAAACCATTAGTAAATCAGAGAATGGGAAAATATTTAAATAACCTTTTCAAAAAGACAAAATAATAAGATGCCTTTTAAAATCTGCTAAATTATAAAATAAACATTTTAAACCTTGCCACAAAGTAAAAAGCATGGGCTTTGGAATTAGCTCTACCTGGGGTAGATACCAACTTCCCCCGCTCTCCCCAGCTGTGTGGCCTTAGGCAAGTGACATGATCCCTCTGAGTCCCAGGCTCCTCATCAAAGAGATGAGGATCATAGTGGTGGTGATCTCGCAGCGCTGTTGTATTAACTGAGGCAACAAATGTCTAGCCCAGGCCATGGCCCCCAGGGGGCACTGGTTAATGTGAGCTATGGTCAACCCTTATACTGTGCTGCAAAATTGTGGCAACACTGTTAAATATGTACACTGTCTACCTTTTGCCAGAAAACTGTGTCACAACCAGGTGAAGGACTCAGACCCAGAACCCAGGGCCCAAGCCCCCCACAATTTCATATCAGGCCAGCCCCACTACCCACATTTCATCTTCCTCCTGCTACCCCAACCTTTATCCCCATTGCGGCTTCTCTCTGGTTCCCATTCCTGGCCCTAGGCACATCCTTCAAAAAGGCTCCTAAACCTGGATAGGAAAATTGACTCCCTTTTAGCTGAAATACAGTGTTTCTTTCCATTGTGAATGTAGTATTAGCAATACCCATAACTTTGTCACCAGCAGAAATCACAGATGTTTTCATATCACATTAGAGTTGCTACAGATTTCTCAGAATATCCTTTATGCTTATCACTGCCTTGAAACCATGGCTGTTATTAGACCCGCCACCAGATCCTGCTATTTAATGCATTAATAAAAAAGCATACATATTGCTATATCACGAATTTTTATATTTTAATAATTATATTTTAACAAAGTGGTTTCCTTTCTAATCCTGTGTATATTATTTTAAGCATTTAAAAACCAATGTTCTGGAAAGGGACCCACAGGCTTCCCCAGAATGCCAAAGGGTCCATGGCCTATGAAGGGTTAAGAGCCCTTGCCCTAGGAGGCTCTTAACCTGCAGCAAGGTTAAGAGGTTAAGGGGTTAAGAGGTGCACCTCTGCACCAAGTCCCATCATTTCCTCCATTTTGCAAATGAGAAAACTGAAGCTTAGAGAGGTCAAGTCACGTGTCCAAGAGCGCCCAACTAATGGATGATGAAGCATCAATTTGATATTGGCATTCCCTAGAACAGTGCCTAACCAGTACACCACCTGCTCCCCCTGCAGCCTTGTTCTGGAGGGCTGAGAACACAGATATGGCTCTTCCGTAGCCCCTGTATCCCCAGAAGGGCCTAGAGCAATGGGGAGACAGATCCTTCTGTAACCCAAACACAGGATCATAAGCCTTTTTCCCTACAGACTGCAGCAGGTGCCCTAGCCTGATTGCTCTTTGGGAAATGGGGGACCCAGAGTAAGCCAAGGCTGAGGTGCTGTGGACCCGAGGGCACAGTTCGGGTGTAGTGACTTCTGTGGCTAAGTGCAGGTGGAGCTGGGGAATAATCCCTGCAGGCAGATCCGAGAGAGAGCCCCAAGAGTCAAGCCAGAAAAGAGAAGGCTATGTCCAGGCCTGAGGGCTGAGGGGCCAGGGAGAGAATGGATGAGAAAAACTTCTAGCCCAGTGCCTACAAGCCATTTCACGTGGCTGTTAGAGATTCAGCAGATGTTTATTGATTGACTGAATGAATGAATGAATGAACAAGAAGATTCAGCCTGAACCAATCAAAGGCTGGACTGGCTAGGGGTGTCCTATGGGAGCAGAGCAATGCCCACCCTCCCAGCCTGTCATTCTATCTTTGTTGTGCCAGGAGGGCCTGGCCCGGGTCTCCCCTGTCTTCACTCCAGTGGATAAACTGTTTCTCTCACCCTCTGAAACCTGACCTCTGGAGACTTTCCTCTGGGGGAACAGAAATCCAGAGCTGAGGGAGCCAAGCCCCTCTGGTCAGGGTGGCAAAGGTGAGAAAAGAAATGTGAACCCTCTTACACCCCAAGAGCTGACTACTCACTTCTTGCACCCTGCAATATAACATTTCTTCTGTGGGAGCCAGTCCTCAGTGTCTGGGCTCCAGACTGCCTACAACTGCCATTATCAATTCATCCATCCATCCATCCATCCATCCATCCATCCATCCATCCATCCACAAGACTTGTTAAGAGCTTACTAAATGCCAGAGAATGTTCTAGCACTATAGGGAGGCAGCAGTGAACAAAACAGACATGGCCTTCATTCTCATGAGTTTTAGGGCATCTGGGTGACAAGGTGGGAGTAGACAGTCAAAGGACAAGTGAATGAATGAATGAATGAATAAGAAAGCTTTTAGATGGTGGTAAGTTCTGAGAAGCCAGTTCTCTCAGGGTGATGAGACAGCATGATCCCCTCCCCCACTACCATTCATTTCTCTATTACAAGGTACACAGTTTTGCAAAACATTTAAATCACACCTGAGGCCAAACCTCCCAAAGTTTGCCGAGATTAATTGCATTAAATCCATCACCTTTCACTAATGCAAACGACCATTCTTAGCCTGGATAATCTTAGCGAAAAAGGAAACCGAAAATGATATCCAGGTCAGACCCAAAAAAGGAAAGACCTTGAATTGCACTGTTCTTAAAAGCACTTAAAAGGAATTGAATTAGAACGGAGACAAAAAAAGAAAGAAAGAAAAAAAAAATGGCCCCTGAATCCAACTCCCGCTGACACCAAGTTAGAAAAATAGCTGAAGAAAAAGGATGTAGCATGTCAATCAAGATATGATCGTTTTATTTTTAAAAAATGAGAAGCCTTTTGTTTTAAGAGGAGCAGGCTGGTAATTTGGAGGCACGGAGGTAGCGTCAGAACGAAGAGCTTTCATATTTCCTGACAGAAAGGATTTGGCTGCTGATAGAGAAGTGGAGGGTTGCATAATGAGATCCAACTCTGTTGAGGTTCCCATTCCCAAAGAGAAGAGGGGATCTCAGCCGTCTGGCTGATTGATGGAAATCCAGGTAGGGCATGCCGAAACAGGTATGTACAATCTCTCCTGTGTTGGTAATCAAAGTCGGCTGAATGAGACTCCATCTTTTCTTTCTTATTCCTATGTACCAATTTGAGGAGCTCAGATGAAATGTGTTGCATTACACCAGCACCAATAAGTCACACTATCTATGTTGTGACACACCGAATATTACTAATTGTCAATCACAAACCACAAGTCTTGTCAAGGCGCTCCCTTCTCAACGGGCTGGTTCAAACCTGAAGTGATTTTTAATCAAGTGTTAATAATACAGCATCTGTCAGTGGACGGTGGGTATCAGCAATCAGAAAAAGTGAACATATGACACGGCAAATTTTAATGTTTTCATTTTCCGTTCTTCCCAATTATCAGTGGGATTTCTGTCAGCCTGAAAAGTGCACTGACATTACTGTGGGTGAACTTCACTGTGGAAAAGGGGAAAGGTGGCTGTCAGGGCTCCCAGGGCAAGGGTACCCTGCCCCACCCTGCCAGATGGGGTCTCCCCAACCCCTGGGAAGCACAAGGGGGCCTGTGTGGGTCTAGGGGGAGAGGGAGGCTTTGGGTCTGGGGCAAGGGAGCCCTCCTCGCCACCGCAAGCTCACCTGGATATTAGGAGAGATGGCACTGTTCCCATCAGAGGGTACAAGTAGTAGGAGGAAGACGGCTAAACAAGAGTTCCTCATACACACCTACCTATGGGGTATATATATATTCCACCCCCTCCTGGGGGAGCTGCAAACTCCAGCGCCCAGGCACGGACTGGATCACAGGGCTCCAATGTGAACAAGAATTCACTGGAGTCCCAACTGCTTTTCCTTTTCCCCATGTTTCCCATGACATATGCTCAGGACTACAATTCTACAAGAACATAGAAGGAAGGGGCAAGGGGAAAAAGGGATGGTATGAGAGGCACCTTATAGCTTGCTTATGTAATCTTGCTCCTTTCCTCCTTAAGCCCTGCCTGGGACCCCTGTGAGCTCAGTAGCAGAAGTCTGAGGATTTCCTGCTATTTGGACTTAGCTGGTCTATGTCTTCCCTTCTCTCATGCTAGAGCCAAGAGCTGGAAGGGACAATGCTGGGTGTCTACCCACCACCTACAATTCTGATATTTGACCATGCAACATCTTGAATATCCCCAGCAACAGGACACTCATTGCCTCATTGGGCAGTCCATCCCACTGTTACTCAATTCTGACTGTTAACACCTATCTGTAACCTTTTCCCCACTTTGAGCAGGGAACAAGTGTGGACACTGCTCTTGTCCCCTGGATGAGCTGACTTGCTGTCCTGTAATGGGCTTGGGAGGTAACCCCTGGGTGTGGAGCAGTTGCTGACTCAGCCTGCTGGATATGCCCATTCAGCCGGACTCCATCCTGTCAGTCCACAGTAGACTTCTCTACCCCATCTGGTGGTGGCAACCACTGGGTCCATCCTGAAGCTTCCTCCTCATCTGGCCTCCACAATGCCATGAGCTCCCCATTCCCCTACCTCATCCTTAGCTGCTGCTTCCCAGTCTCCATTCCCGACCATCTCTTTAATGTCATGGTTCTTCACAGTCTGGCTCACTTCTCTGCTGACATCACATATAGTCTGGGCAATCGTATCTCCCTTGACTGCTCTCTCTTTTTTTTAACATCAACAAGTTGAAGACCTAGCCCAGATTTCTCCTCTAAACTCTACCCAGGTCCATAAATGCCGTATCACCCGGATATCTCCTCCTGGATGTCCTACAGGCACCTAAAATTCAATTTGTCCCAAAGGGAATTTTTACCCCCATCTCCCAGTAGAACTCTTTTTGGGGGCCTCCCAGCTTGGTGAAAAGCATCACCACTGTGTTTCCAACTACCACATCATGAAACCAAGTCATCATGGAGTCTCTTCTTTCCCCCACCCCATGTGTAGACTGGCTATCACTCCACTCCCTGTTGCCCTCCTACCCTCAGCCCTCACCATCCTCCTGGCCCTGCCTCAGCTTGGGACTCAGAGCATTTCTCCTGAGCTGCTGGAGTCCCTGCCTCCTGCCACTTCCCTCTAGTCCATCCTCTACCCAGATAGCCAGAGTCGTATTTCCAAGACTCAGCTCAATACCCTTCCAGGTCTCCCTAGAGCCTGCAGGAGAGAGTTCAAACTCTTGAGCCTCTATACCCCATCTAAACTGTGGAACAGTAATAACCACCTCACAGAGTTGGGAGAAAGTGAATGACCTGATGGGCATGTAGCAAGCACATGAAGGGTACTGGACAGTCTCCAATTTCCCTCTTTGATCACCCAGAGGGACTTATTTTCCATGCTGAAGAGAATACATTTGTTTCCCTAGCTACCTTGCTAATAGATGGTGAGAACTTGTCACTTCAGTGTGTCCTGACCCAGCCTAGGAAGAGACTCAAGATCTGACTCCACATATCTTCTTGAACAGAACTAGGTAAACTTTATGTTTCATTCTGGGAAATCTGAAGCTAAACCAACCCTCCAGCCTCACTCTTTTAAAAACAACAATAATATATTAGTCATCTATTACTGTATAACAGAAGATTTCAAAACTTAGTAATTTAAAACAATGAACAATTTGTTGTCTCGCAGTTTCTGAGGGTCAGGCTTAGTGGGTGGTTCTGGCTCAGTTTCAGGCTGCCAGCTGGGGCCACGGTCAGCTGGAGGTTCAACTGGGGCTAGGGGGTCTGCTTCCAAGGCTCACTCATGTGGTTGGTCTCAGTTCCTTACCTGTGGGTCTCTCCATAGGTTGCCTAAGAGTCCTTGTGACATGGCATCTGGCTTATCTCAGAGTGAGTGATGAGACAGAGAAAAATCAAGATAGAAGCCAGTCTTTTATAACTTAATCTTGGTCACACCGACTGGTACATTGAGAGGGCGCTACACAGGGGAGGTCACACCAGGAGGTAGAGATCATTGGGGGCCATTTTGGAAGCTGGCCACTATATCCAGCTTGATCCCCATATCTGCTTCCAAGTGACACTTGACTATTTGCAAAATCCAGATAAATGCAAAGGTTTTTGTACCATTTGGAAAATAAGGCCAGAGGAGGGAGAAGCTCTCAGAGCAGGGAGGCCAGAAATCCAGGTATGCCCCGGGAGAATGCCTCTAATCAGTGAACAGCCCAGGGCAAGCCTCAGTTCTGCCAGGGCTCAGTGGTCCCATTTGGATAATGGGGGTGAACTAGATGAACTGAGGCCTCTGAGATGCTGGGGCCCATGGGTCTCAGCTCTAGGTTGGTGCTGCCCAAGGCCTTGAAAGTGCTCTGGGTGATGGCAACATCATGAGAAGAAGTTCTCTCCCTGAAAGGACCACTTCACAGGGGTCAGCACTGCCCCATCTGGCCCAGTTGTCACCCTCCATCACTTTGTTTTGGAGCCCTAGGACATCAGCTTTCACATCTCTTCCTCACATGTGACCTGCTGAGCAGAGGTCAGAGAGGTGACAGAGGGATCCTGGGATTTGGGGAGGAGAGCAGAAAACTATATTGTCTGCCAAGACCCCTCCCAGCCAGGTTTGCCAAGTCCTCCCCCAAGGGTCTGCCTCTCTAAACTCTGAACCCTGGCCTGAATAGGGCAGAGGTTCCCAGAAGAGGGTCTGGAGAAAGTCTTGCCATCAGGGACAATTGCCTGCTTGTCTGTTGGGTCAGATCATGCATACTGCCCTATCTGCCTTGGCTGCCCAACTGCAGCTGCTTGGCTGCACCCAACACAGCCCTGTGAGGGCCCTCTACAGTGCCCAGAAGAGACAGAGAGACACAGAGACAGAGAGTTTCACCTCAAGGAGAGCCCATCAGGTTTCTACAGGCTCTGGCCCCCTCAGATGGTGTCCTGTACATGCAAATGCACAAGTCCAAGAGCATATGTGTACATAGTCACACACGCATGGCACACTCCTGCACGCTCACCCCAGACACACAGAACCCCATGCTCCAGGCAGGCTCAGGGTGGATGAGGAACACTGGATCACTTCATGAGCAGAGTAAGCTCAAGCTTAGAAGTCCAGCAAAGCAGAGATACTTTAAAATAAAGGGGGGGGGGATGAAAGAATTTGTAATAAAAGTAATAAATCGGTTATCATGGAAAAATTAGAGCTTGGTGGAATACTTACAGTCATCTTATAGTTTAGGATTGTTTTTATTCTGAATCTTATGTACACCCACCCTCTACCCTTGTTAGTGCCCAGGGCTTTATGAGTCCTAATCAGGTCTGGGTGAAGGGGGAACAATGCCTCACTCCACTTTGAGTCCCCAGCCTGCTGCCCTCTCTATCCTCACATGCCACACTGCTCCAGCTCAGCCAGGGGCCAATTCTTTCTGCAGAATGGGCTCACGCTGTGCTCCAGGGTCCTTCCCTCCACAGTGGTCACCCACTCTGAAGGCGCAGCTGCCACCTCTGAATAGAGTGCAAATGGATTTATTACACTGAGAGGCAATTTTGCCGCCTGACCTTGGAGCTGACCCATCATTACTTACTAAGTTGAACCCAGACACCTCATTCTTCTGCTTGTTTGAATGAACCCTAATGGCCTTGAGTCTGTTGGGGAGTTGGGGGATGGGGATTCATTAAAGCACAGAGCCCTCTCAGGCACAGATGGGGATGAATCAATAGGACTCACCTTGTTGGAGGGGCATCGAACCAAATGCCTCAGCTATGTTGTCAGGGTCCTCTGCCTAGGTTTATTACCACCATCATTGGGAGCATCCCTCCTTTAACGGTCTGGCCTTCCCAGAGCAGAGATCCCCTCATTTCCACAGCAGAGATGAGTTAGGCTTGCATTTCCGAAGAGACTTGGAGACATAATGATGAGAAATAAATAGAGGTTGCAAAGGGCCTGAAAAGAACCAAGCCTCTGAAGATTAGCTTTCTGTTTCTAAACTAAACTCTATGACTCCCTGTCCCCTAGAGCCAGCTCCATCTGTTGCATATAATTTCCTCCAAGACAAGTCCCTACACACTGAGGACTCAATATCACAGAACTGGTGAGGTCTTTGTCCTCCGTTCTGACTTGAGAACCTGGACAGCCATCAGCCCTCCCTCATCAGATCACCAGCTCCACCCTGCTTGATGCTGGCTTAAGGTTTTGCTCAGGCACATGCCTCCTACATTCAAGGAAGCTGCACTGGTTGGGTCTTTTGGGCTGAAAGTAATAGAAACACACCCAAGTGATCTTAAGTAGAAAAGGGAAATATAGTTTTAGGATCCAGAGATATCTCATAAAACCCAAGGTTTTCCAGGAGGACTCAGAACCAAGAACAGGGCTTTTTTGCCTCCTAGTCTTTGCTTCTTTCTTCTCTCTCCCTGCACCCCAGCCTTCCTGCTTCTCCAGATCACAAGGGAGAAGACAGCTGCCCCACTTCCAATGTTGTAGATCCAATCATTTACCAACATTATATGACCTTCCTATAGTCTAATTCCAGATTCACAGAGGGGAGACTCTGACTTGCTGAGCTGTGGCCCATCAGCTATGGCCAGAAGGTAGGACCAAGTAGCATCAGTATGGCTCTGGGGACCCACCACTGTGCCTCGGGAGCAGTTCTCAGAGAAGAGTAACAACTGTGATCTAAGCAAAAGGTTCTGCTGACATTAGCAAAGCCAGGACAGAGCCAAGGCCACTGCATTGTTACAACTCCATGACTATTCCGCACCTACAGAGAGAAAAACGCCCTTATGGGATCAAGAAGACTATTTCCTTGTAAGCTCTGATCATGTTGCCATCTTGGGAAATAAGGCCACTCTCTCTACCATTCATTGGGCGATGGTAGGATGGAGTTCCAGTAAGTATCAGAAATACTATCACAAAGGTTCAAGCTGGAGGAAACCTTAAGAAGTCACACGGATAATGCCAGAGAAGTGTGACTTGTCCAAGATCACAGAATGAGTAAGCAGCTAAGGAAGTACTAGGACATGTCTTTGCCTCTCAGTTTGGTATGCTGTCTAATGACAGATAAGCTGCCCCAGCAGGAAGGATTCTCCGTGACAAGAGTGAGTTCAGAAGTTTTGTCAGAGACCCCCCCCCCCAACAATCGCTGGAGGCAAACTAATGATTGTGCATCTCTGTTGATGGAAATGTGAGGGCATTTTAAACCTGGAGTATTAGAAGGAATTTAGCAGGGAAAAGAGGTGTAACTGTGAGCCATTCAGGAAAAAAGAGGGAACACACAAACGAACACACACACACACACACACACACGTGTACCATTTAATCAAGTCTATAAACCTACAAAGGTTGAAGGCACCCTATAGATACTCCCGTTGGGATAGGAAACTTAGATTTCTCCTCTGAACTAAAAACCCGTATAAAAGTGGGGATGATTCTCTGGATTCAGAGAAATCAGTCTGGCCCCAAAGAGTCAGTAATTTTCAAAGCAAAGCACACCATCAAAATAGATCTAAAACCCTCAAAAGGCTGCCAGCCTTCTTCAAAGAGGTGGCAACGTGCTGGGAGCTGTCCAGAGTGCTAACAAGACTGGTCCTTTCTCTAACCAAGCCCCAGTCTCTCTTGGCATCTGCCCTGAAACTTGCCCCATGGGTCTTGGTTCAGCAATAACCCTACAGTGTTGAATGGTAGAGACAATGGACACAGGTTGTCCCCAGTCACCCATGACTAGATTCTGGACCAATAGGACCCTCTCTTCCCTGACTCCTTCCAGGCTTCCCCCTCAGAACCATGCCCAACCTCACCAGAACAATGTCATGAATTTTTCCTCCTTGATGAACTTCAAAGTCTTTTAATGACTCTTCATAAAGGAACAGTGGGGCCAAAAGTTGAGCAAAGGAGATGATTAAAGTACCTTATTAAAAGCAGCCTTGTAGAATTCTCCACATGAAAGCAAGCACCATTATGAGGGCTTATCCTTATAAATGACGCTTCGCTTTTGCGAACATGCTGAAACCTGATTAGAGTGACAAGCACTGACTGATACTGCAAACCTGTTAATAACATGAAAATTAGAAGAGGCTCATGCAAAGAAGGGAGATTAATTTAGCCGGAGTACATCTCGCGCAAATTGCAAAGTTGTGAATATGTTCTCAGATAATGAGCCTTCCCAGTCATCAGCTCACTTGTCATTTTCTGTAATTAATGTTAAGGAAGACGCCTTCCTGATGGTTCGTATTACTCATATACCAAGAAAATTTCTTCAGAGAAATAATTTACATTTATTATCATCGGTCTGTTTGTGTGGTTTATTTCGCGCCAGAGTAATTTATTGCAGGACCGTTTGCCATGCCTTGATTAGTCGCTCGTCAGGACGGGATGTAATTTTTTTTGCTTGATGGCGACGTCTAAAACTTGACAGTGGTGTAACACTCCTTCTTGTCTCTGGGTGGGTTTTTTCACTTAAATAAACTTTGGGGCTGAGTGCCCCAGGCTGTCTTCCTACGGGGATGAGGCTTTGGCACACAGCTTTCCCACCTGCTTCCAGGAGCAGCAAGGCATTCAACACTGGGGTCACCTGGAAGCTTCTAGGCCACATGCCTCATCTGTGGCCATGGTTGGAGCTTGAATTCAAGAGTTTATGCCACCGTTTTTCATTCCATTCTCTACAGGATGAAGAGAGGTTTTCTCCCTGCTCTCAACTCCATACTCGCCCTGCTATTTTTCCTCCTCAGGCTACCTTCTACTGGAGATATCTCTGCAATTGCTTTTATCCCCCCCATACCTTGCTGTATTTTTCTTTCAAATGCCTAAATGTAAGAGGAAGTGCTACCGATGAGGTTTTGTTTCCAAGGCCCGTGAAATCTCTAATTCCATCTTGAATTTCATTCTCTGGTAACATAGCACCAAGGAATATGTCCAGAAAACTCACCAATCCCATCCTCATGTCTTTTTCATGTTCCACCAAACCCCCAAATGCTCAGGAGGAGGGGTGACTTGGCAGAATAAGAGACCCTTATAAAACAGATCTGAATCCTTCTCAACAAGACAACTTTTTCTCTGGGCTCATACCCTATGCATTCTGAGTTCTCAAGGAGTAAGACAACCAGGGCCATGGCTATCTGGGACAAATCTTCTACATTTCTCTCTGTCTGGTTTCCATCAAACTCACACAAAATGGCCCTCGTGGATGCTTAGAGTGTACCATCCAATGTGCTGAGCTCTTTGGAGGTGGATCTTACAGCCAATGGATGTAGATATTATTGAGACTCTTCTACATGTGAAGAACCTGAAGGTCAAGGACATCAAGCAATTTGTAAAAGAATTCAAGGTTAATGAAAAGAACAATGACCACCATCATCATCACAACTAATGTTGACCATGAGCCTATGTGTCAGGTCATGTGTTTGGGTTCAGTCTCATAAGAGATAGGTATGATTGTGATTCCCATTTTACCCATAGAAAAAAAATGAGATTCAGAGAGTTTAATTCAATTGCTTAAAGTCTTAGCCAGTAAACAGTGGAGCTGGGTCTGACATCCTCCAAATCTCATATTCATGCCCCATCCAGTCCAATGCCTCTCCAGAAACACTTTATGCCAGCCCTCTCAAAGTGATCTTATCAGAGCCCTTAGGTTTCTTTCCTCCCCTTCCCCTCAATCACTTCATTTTCTTCCCCAGGTCCAAACTTGAGAAGCATCCTGCCAATCTCCCCAGCAGGGGTGTCCAGGCTGTGAAATGCACAAACAGAGGCAGTTAGTGTGAGTTACTGACCCCTGCACTGCAAATGAGGCAAACGATACAGATCAGGGTTCGCAGACAGAGATAATGATTTTTTTTTATTGGACATCTTCATCCCAAACCAATGGCGTGGCGCTGGGTCGGCCAGCAGTGCACCGCCGGTGTCGGTTAATGATAATCTATATTTATAAAACGATAGTCCATCAAAGAGGGATGAATATTTTAGAAGCCGCGGACAAATCAAATTGTCTTTGTCAAATGGACGCGTGCTCTGGCGCTGAGTGTGTTTTATGGCTCTTTCTGGGGTAAGAAGCAAAGGGTTCTCACTGGCTGGAGTGTGCTGCCTTCCTCATTGGGGCTGGGAGCTGAGGGCTGTGTTTCTACTACTTTAAAAAACCCAATGAGCTGTGGAGATTGACATTAGCGCCAGAAAATTCTACTTTGTTTGATGAAGTTAGCAAATAACGTACGAAACAATGTATGTGGTGTCTTTGTGGGAAAGAGTCCATTTATACTTGGAGAAATAAATTAGTTCCTCTGGAAGTATGGGTAGGAAGGGAGGGCAGGAGGAAGGAGGCAGGCTGGGGGCCCTGCACTTCAGAGAGGCGGTGGAGCAGGGACAGGGAGGACAAGAGGAAGAGGAGTAAGGAGGAGTGTCCTGGGCCTGGACACCTCCAGGGCAAATAGAACTCCTGTGGCCAAACCCCTTTCCCCAGAGTCAACCACACCTGCTCTCTCACAAAACCAGCTGGGTAAGTAACTCACATTTCTGAGCTCCCATTTCCCCATGTGTCCATTGGGGAAACCTCCTCCATGCAGCTATTAGTCTGAGTCAAGCCCCTCCCAGTCACTGGTATATAGCTGGACTATAAATGAATGGGAGTTCCCTTCCTCTGTCCTATAAAGTGGGACCCATCTAGCGGGAACTCTGACATCAGCCTGCTAATATCTGAGCTCTGGCCTCCACCTACTCAGGACAATATTTGCAAAAGTAATAGCTACCATTTACCAAGGGTTTTTCACGTGCCAGGTGCTGTGCTAAGCACTTTACACACACCTAATCTTCTCAAGGCTCTGTCTCAGCACTAATAAAATATACTCTGAGCCACATAATTTTTAAAAAGTAAAACTAGGTGAGATTACTTCAATAATATATTTTAGTCAACCCAACGATACAAAGTACTGTTTTAATATATAATCAATATTAGAAGTATTGATGAAGTATTTAACATTCTTTTCTTCATACAAATGTGTGCATTTTACACTTACAGAACATCTCAATTTGGACCCACCACATTTCAGTACTTAATAGCCTCATGTTACTAGTAGCTACTGTATTTGACAGCCCAGATACAGAACACTTGCATCATCATCAGAAAGTTCCATTGAAGAGTGCAGTCCTAAAAGATATGTACAATTATCATCCCCATTTTCAGATGTGGAAAGAAACTCAGCAGAGGGGCGCCTGGGTGGCTCAGTCGTTAAGCGTCTCCTTCGGCTCAGGCCATGATCCCGGGGTCCTGGGATCAAGCCCCACATCCGGCTCCCTGCTCAGCGGGAAGCCTGCTTCTCCCTCTCCCACTCCCCCTGCTTGTGTTCCCTCTCTCGCTGTGTCTCTCTCTGTCAAATAAATAAATAAAATCTTTTAAAAAAAAAAAAAGAAAGAAAGAAACTCAGCAGAGCTCAGGGTCACACAGCTGGTAAGTGACAGAGCCGTGAAGCTGTCTGTCTCCAAAGCCCATGCTCTTCTAGCTAGCTATACCATCTCCAGAAACTCACCTCCATCTGCCTCCCCCAGGGCTCCAGGTGCTGGCCAGCTGACCTCTGACCTCAACTGTTTAGGACATCCTAACCCTCGGGAGGTCTAGAGACATGGCAGAAAAAATATGTATCTTGATCATCTGCTGCTGCATACCAAACCACCCTAAAACTTAATGGCTTAAAATAGAAACATTTCATTTCCTATGATTCTGTGGGTCAGGAATCAGAGCGGGGTTCAACAGGGACAGCTCAGCCCTGCTCCACATAGTGTTGGCTGGGGTTGCTTGACTAAAGCAAAAACATCCAGGATGGTCTCATTCACACAGCTAGTGCCTCAGTGGGGATGGTTCAAATGTCTGGGGGGCTAGCTGGGACAGCTGAGGGCTTCTTTACTCATGATATTGACTGAGACCTCAGTTTTAAATCCATGTGTTGGCTCATCCCCAGCAGGATGACCTGCACTTATTTACATGGCAGCTGGTTCTTCTCTGAGTTTATATGGATGGTACACGGCCTCTTCAGGCCTGAGCTCATTAATCTCAAAAGAACCCTTCTGCCATATTCTACTGGTCAAATCAAGTCAGGCAGCCCAGCTTCAAGGGTTGGAGAAATAGATTCCATCTCTTTAAGAGAGGAAGAAGTGTGCCTACAGGGATGGGAGGAACTGTTGATGGCTATATTTGCAGACACTCTCTCATACTATGTCTCTGGGCCATGTGTACACGAGCTAGAATTGGGGGTACATTGGCCCTGCCTCACTCCTGCTGACCCTATGAGTGCTGTGTCCTGTTGAACAACTTACTGACATGTCAAGTGGAGAAACTTTCCTGGATGAGAAGAGCTGTAAGCACACTGAGCAAGGGTTGGGGTGGGGATGTGGGAATGAGGTGGTTTGCTAAGCAATTCCCTAAGGGATACCAGAAGTGAGTAAGAGTCTGGGGACCACCTCAGAGAAGGAGATAGGAGTCACAAACAGAAGATCTAGAGGGTCCTGGAAAAATCAGTTCTCCACAAAGATTAGCAATAAAAACTATAGGATCAAAACAGCCTAGAAGTTTCTTTTGGAGCAGCTAAGAAAGGAACAGCTGGAGATAAGATGACCCAGTCCTAGGTGAGAGATCCATGGACAGAGAAAGTAGAACAGGCTTGAAAGTAGAAAGCAGGGGAGTGTGGGTGGCTCAGTCGTTAAGTGTCTGCCTTCGGCTCAGGTCATGGTCCCAGGGTCCTGGGATCAAGCCCCACATCCGGCTCCCTGCTCAGCGGGAAGCCTGCTTCTCCCTCTCCCACTCCCCCTGCTTGTGTTCCCTCTCTCGCTCTCTCTGTCAAATAAATAAATAAATAAAGTAGAAAGCAAAGTGAGTATTGAGGTCCACGAGGAGAAGAAGGTTGAGGGTGCCTAGAAACTGTGGTCTTTGGCCTGAGAATTAGACCCGGGACATGACCATTGGAGAGTCCATTATGTTCCTTGCCCTCAAGGAAAAATCATTCTTAATTAATACTTAACCCTTTCTTTGTTTTCTCCATTTAAGATGTAAACATAATCATTTCCTTTAAACTCATTCCATCCCTCAGTATGATTGCCTCCTGAGCCCAGAATTGCCCTCTTCTAGAATGGTAAGACTGGATTTAGGAGACTGAGATGCAAGTTGGGACCTTCTAAAGCCAGAAGCAAGCTGTGTCTAAATCATGCTCTGAACTTTAACACCCGGGAGGATAAGTGATGAAGAAGACCTCAGACTAGGCCTGTGGCTCCTAGCCCTTGGGCACATTGCAGACTTTACAGAGTACTGCCCTCCCTCCTCTCACCCCACATACATGTCCCTGGATGTCCCTCTCCCTGGACTGCCTGGTTCCTGGTCTTAGAATGGCCTTGTAACCATATTCATCCACTCTTTTCCATAGCCATTTGGCTGTGGTTTCTGAGTCCACAGAACCCCTGAAGACTCCTTGTTCTTTTTTTTTTTTTTAAGATTTTATTTATTTGTGAGAGAGAGCACAAGCGGGGTAAGGGACAGAGGGAGGAGAAGCAGACCCCCCACTTAGCAGATAGCCTGATGTGGGGCTCAAACCTAGGACCCTGAGATCATGACCTGAGCTGAAGGCAGAGGTTTAATCGACTGAGCCAGGCACCTAAGCCTCCTGGTTCTTACCAGTTGTCCCCTCTGGACTCCAGGTCAGCTACATTTCCTGACTCCTGATCTCCCCATCTCCCAGAACCTGGGCAGTGGCCCTGTGGCTCTATGGCTGACCACATTCACCACCCACTGCCTTTAGGCTGAGAAGTCCCCACTCAGCTCATTTTCTCTCTCTCAGCCTCTCTCTCTCTCTCTCACACACACACACATACAGACACACACACACATATACATACCAATGGGAACCCAAACTCCCTACTTCGTGCCTGGCACAGAATGATCTAGTGGTTACGAATATGACTGTTGGTATACATAGAGTTGGGTTCAAATCTCAGCTCATCTTTTTAATTCCCTGTAGTACCTATGCAAATTGCTGACTTTTCTGAGTTTCTGTTTCCCCATCTGTACACTGGATGATAGTAAGGATAGAATGCATACATAGCCAGTGCTCAGCAAAGTGCTTAGCATAGAGCAAGTATTCAATAAGCCTTAGCCATTTTCACAGGAACCCCTCACTCTTGATTCCTCAAGGACTGCTTGGAAGTCTAGAAAAGTTATTAGAAACTATCTCAGCAGGGCCATGTCCACCTGGCACAGGACCTGAAGCAGATGTGTGGTCAGTAAGCGAAAGAATGAATAAAGATCTTTGGAAATGTGTCAAACCCTTTGACAAAACATTTGGAAGGCAGATGGGGATGGCCTAGGCATCCTGAATGCTGCCTGCCAGGTTGAGAGACAGAGAACCAGGAGTTACTGATCTGTTCTGTTTCTTAATTTTTTAAAACTTTAACTCAAGTTCAGTATAGAAAATTCCAAAGTTCTATTTTTATCATAGATAATGATACTGTATAAAATTATACTAAAGTAGAAAAAACAATATAATCAGCCTCATCTACTCTACTCATCATTTCAACAATTCTCAACTCAGGGACAATCTTATTTCATCTACAACCCCCACTCCTGACTCCTAGATAAGTTTGAGTCAAATACCAGACATCCTATCAACTCATTTGACATTTCAATTGTATCTGTAGAAAATTTTTTTAGTGACCAAATACCATTATCACACTTCAAAACATTAATGATTATTTACTATGATAAAAACCAATCAGTGTTTATATTTACCAAATTGACTTACACATTTTTCTTACAGCCCATCTGAATTAAAATCCAAAAGTCATATATCACAAATGATGAATGTCTCTTTGGTACCTTTTAATCTGTGGCTACTGCTTTATTATTTCATCTCCTTTGCAATGTTTTGTTGAAGAATCCAGATCATTTGACCTGTAGAATATCCCACTGTGTGGATTCTGCTGATTGCATCCTGATGGTACCATTGAGTATGTTCCTCCATCCTCTATACCAACCTAGAAGTTGGTAGTTGATCCAGAGGCTTGATTGGATTTTATTTTATTTATTTATTTTTTGGCAGTACTACTTCATAAGTGGTGTTACGTATTTCCATCAAAGGATACATAAAGTCTGGTTATTTTTATTTTCTTTTGGAGATGTTTGCAGCTATTGAAGCTCATTGCCTAGATCCATTATTTCATTAAAGGTTACAAAATAGTGATATTCTAATTTATCATTCCTTCTTCACTTATTAGCTGGGTTACTTCTATAAAGAGAAATTTCCAATTACTTGATTACCTAACATGTTAATGGCAAGATGAATACTTAACTCCCTGCATTTACCAGTTTTCAAAATAATGCTAATATCCTCCAAAGGTGACCTACCAGTTGTTTGGGGGTTTTTTTGTTTTTTTTTTTTTTTAGTGTCATTATGAATTCATAGATTTTAACGTATTTTATGAGTTCAATCCATTGCAAGTATTATCCTTATTTCTGTTCAAATTATCCCCCTTATTGGCCATGGGAGCCCTTTTCAGGTTTGCTTCTGATTCCTTTTGATAAAATCTTAAGAGTCTTTGATATTCCTTTGCTTTCCAGAAAGACAAGATAGCCCAGGTTCATCTTGTTTCCTTCCCTAGACCTGCAATTGACAATTTCTCTAAGAAATCCTGGTTTCTTTTAGGGGAAAATGGTATTTAGAGACCATAATCTGAGTACTAGGGGTGCTCAATGCTACTAAGTTGTTCACCATTTTTAGTACTTTTCAGTGGACAGAGATAGGCAATATGTTTTGATTTTTTAATTCTCTAGATAAGACACACAATGAATTTATACTACTTCCAAATCAGATTCAGGACCACAAGGTCCTTGTTTAACTTCATAGATCTTATATCTCTATCCCCTTTCTCTCATGCAAAAAATCCTAGTCCTCAATGACACCAACATAATTGTTCATTTGCTTTATTATATGCACACAACAACTTCAGAATGATAGGAGCAACATTTCACCAACAATCATGTGATTATTGAAATTGATCTTAATACAAAATATGTACAGATAAATTCCTGTATTTTAAAGGAATAGAGATAGTTTCTCTTTCTGTGATTATACCTCCAACTGGAAACACATTTAGGTTCATTTGTCTCATTTCACTTTCATTTTTTAGAGATTGGTGTTTTATACTTACGTAGAATATTTACATGTTTTCAAAATAAAATCTACTAAATAAGGAATATGCAAAGCCATTTAGCTTCTAGCTCTGTCCCCGTTTATCCCCTATAGGTTTAGCTTTAAGAAGCAAATACTATTATTCTTTACTTCCAGATGAGGAAAATGAAACTTGGTTAGGCTAAGTTACTTGCTAGGGTCACACAGCTAGTAGGAGAAAGAACTAGGATTAAAACCTGGGTTTACAGAAACCTCCAGAAGATAGGATTTTATCTATCTTATTTTCTATCACACCCCTAGCACCTATTAGTACAAAAACAACTGGTGAATCAATAAATGAAATGTGGGTTGATTACTTATCTATTTCAAATGGCTTCAGAAATGGTTTGGGGTCCATGGGAAGAAGTCAGAAAAGGTGGCTTTGATTGGCACCATCACTTCATGGAAGGCAGCCGAGCTCAACCTAGACCTGGAAGGTGGTTTCTGTGTGACTAGGCAGAAGTGTCTTCTCCAGAGACATGGAAATAGAGTTCCACTATGACCACTTTTTGTGGTAAGTGGCTTCTAATTTTGAAAACTCTTGTGGCTGGTCAGATTATTATACTTTTACAGTATAGTCACCTGTTACAGCTGAACAGGTGGGTGCAAAGTTGGCTGTCCCAGAAATACCCAAGATAGTAATGATTTTCATCAGAGACACTGTGTGTTTCATCCCTACTGTGTGCTTATTGCCTACTGAGCCTGCAATCCTGTAGCTGCCATGAGGTTGACCTGCCGTTCCCACTCTGTGGGCCTATTGGTTTTCTGGAACATTCCCTTGGCCCAATGTATATCCTGTCTAAAACTGTTCACTGAGCAAGCGGTAGGCTGACCAGCATTTGAAGCCAGGTATACCTAATCCATAAGCCTGTGATAGCCACAGCTCTTGGTCATGGGCATCCCTCCTGTTGAAGGGCAGGAACCCTGTTAGCTTCTGTCTTGATGGGGTTTTCCAGGAAGGATCTTGAATTGCATTTATGATACCAAATTCCTGCTGCTGGCCTCCAAGTGCTTGGGGGCCCCAGTCTCATTGTGAGAGGCTTTGAAAGTCTTGCTTAAAGTGCTGCTTCATCCATTGCCCAGAGACCCCTTTTCCTGGGCCTTTCTGATGCAGACTCCCTCCGGGGAGCATGGGGGAGGGCTTGGAATATGAAAAGGAGAAGGAATGGCCTGCAGAATGGCTCTTCCCTCTTTTCTTACTATCTTTAGGGTGAAACTGATACAAACCAGCCCTTGTAAAGGCCTGGGATGCCCCAAACCTCCTGTGGCTATGTGGACTCCCTCAAACTCAGAGCAGGTTAATGATTCACACAAAATGTCCCCTCTTCATCACTATCTTGCCCATCTCCCAAACCATGCCCACTGGCCGAGGACCTGGGCAATGTGGTGTAGTAGACATAACAGTGCCAGGCAGACCAGTCCTAACCTTTGACCTTCAGGAAAGTCATTTCAGCCCCCAGAGCCTTACTTTCCTCATCTATAAAATAGAGATAAAAGGAACTCCCTGGCAGGATTGGTGGGGAAGTTAAGAGATGTCCCAAACATCCCAGGTGCCACCAGTCTGAGGACAGATGTGACCCCATTAACATGAATTCCCAGTTAGATTGGCACTAAGTGCCCACCTGCCATTGTGGGATCATACACACACACAAAGTGCTCACCAGACTGAGTAACAAAAAACACATGAGCAGTGTGCTTCCTGTGCACCTGTCATTCTATGGGTACTTTACAAATACTCACTAATTTAATCCTCACAGCAGTCCCATAAAGCAGGTACTATTAATACCCCTGTTTTGCAGAAAAGGAAAGGAGGTACAGAATGGTGATGACTGGTCCAAGGCCACAAAGCTGGAAAGCAGTGGAGCCAGGAACGAAATCCAGGCAGACTGGCTCCAAAGGCCAAGAACCTGACCACTAGGCCTCCCTGGCTTGACAAGGAGTCCCCCCATGGGGTGCCCCATAAGTGCAAGAGCCAGTCCTCTTGGGGTTTCAGCCTCCTCACCTCCCCTGCACAAGGGAGGTGTCTACTGCACATCTCCTCTGTTGCCCACCTGCCCATAGTATCCAGGGTGAGGCTCAGGGCACAGAATTCTCAGGAGGCAGGTACTGGTTCAGGGTCTCTGATGGGGACAGGGAGAATACCAGACTGCCTCCCACATGATGGGTGCTCCATTGGTGGAAGCCCCATTTTTGTTGTTTTTGAAATCCCCAAAAGGAGCTAGGGAGTGTCAGAACTGGGATTTGAACCCTTCAGCATCTGGCATAAAACCTCATGTCTTAACCCAGTCTGTGGAGAAGTAGAGAGGCTCCCCATTCTACCATGACACTAGGTTATGTGTCCCTTGTCTCCAGAATGCTGTCCCTAAGTCCTTCCCTCATTGAACATGCATGTCATTCTCCCAGCAAGAGGTGGAGTTGATCCCCCACCCACTTTGAATCTGGGTTGGTCTGTGACAGCTTTGACCAACAGAACCTGGCAGAGTGGATGCTTGGCCAGGTCCAGGCGTAGTCTTTAAGAGAACTGGCAGTCTCTGATGGAATGCTCACTCCTGGGAAGCCAGCAGCATGTAGGAAGTTAAATTATATGACTGGAGACTGTCATGTTCTGAGGAAGCCCAAAGACAGCAGAAAACAGTGCCTACCCACCTCACTGTCCCTACCATCCCAGCTCAGGCGCCCAACAGATGAGTAAAGCAACCACCATGGACATTTCAGCCTTTGTAGATGCCATGCAGAGAAGAGCCAGGACCTCGGACATGTGGTTTCAGTAGGGCCATTCCAGCCACCTCCAGCCAGTCAGGCCACCCCAACTGAGGCCCCAGACATATAGACCAGAGAAGGGCCATATCCTCTGTGCCCTGCCTAAACCACTAGTGTCCTCCTGAGTTCCTGAACCATGAACATAATTAAATGGTTGTCTACACCACTATGTTTTGAGGTGACAAGTTATGCAGTGCTGGGTGGTCAGAACTGTGGGAAAGCAGCATGACCAACCATGCTCATAGACCCGAGTCCTCGTGGTAGCAGGAAGCAGAAGCTCAGTGGTTGGAGAAGGGAGTGACTATACCAAGCACATGGTTTCATTTCAGATCAAATGCCAAGGACTGTTTCCCCAGGTAGTAGACAGGATGGCCTAATCCAATATGAGGAACTTATTCAAGTGTAAATCCCCCTTTTCAAGCTTTCCCAGTGAAGGTCTCCACTTTGTGGCTTCTACTCTCCTGAGACAGAACTGAGAAGGCCTACTGGCTGAGGGGGTGTTGGTGCAGGTGGTACCTGAGCCCACTTCTCCACGGTCACTGACACCTCCAATGTCCCTCAGACAAATGCTCAACCCCCAGACCATGAGGAAGCTCCCTTCTCCTTCATAACCACGTTTCCTCAGATACCCAGTGGGGACATCACACACCCTAATCCAGGCACATGGAACCTCTCTTCCTGCCATGTGAGGTTCCTCCAGGAGAGAGACAGACTCAAAGATCCAGAGACAGAGAGAGTACCTGACCGCAAAGATGTAGAGGCAGAGACACACAAAGAGATACAGGCAGAAAAAGAGACATACAGAGGGGGACAGATATAGAAGGGGGAAAAAGAGAGTCTGAGAAAGAGACAGAGAAAGAAGGGAAACAGAGAGAAAGAGAGAAAAGAGACAGTAAGAGATAGACAGGTAGAAGTCAGAAAGAGGGGATGTAAGCAGTGAGTGAACTGTAGAAGAGAGGAGAGCCACAAGGATCTGGAGGCCATGGGGAAGCTGCTCCATTTCCCCACACACTGGATTTGCCCTCTTCCCCTACTTGCTGATTGTTCCTGTCCCCCTACCCCAGTGCCATCTCAGTTCTCCAGGGCTTGTTCCAGTGCCCCCCACACGAGTGCCCCAGGGTGGACCTTTCTGGGCCCAAGCCTCCTAGTGTGTGCTCACTTTACCCAGTGCACATCTCCAGACTCCTCAAACCCTAGAGGTGTGATCTCATCTCCCTGAGACAGATGGCCACCCCCAGGAGATCCTAGCAAGCCTCCCTCACCTCTCACCGTCTCTGCCTCACAAAGGCCAGTCCCAAGGCAGGGACCCCTGTCACCCCATCCACCTTCCATGGCTCCAGGGAAAGTTCCCTGGGGCACAGCAGCTGTGGGCTGGGAGAGACAGAGCTACAGCAAAGGGCAGCAGGAGGTTCCGGTTAGGAGGGTCCAGAAAGCCACTTCCTAGGTTAGGTCTCCCCCTCCCCCTCCCTCCAGCGGATGGAGGTGTAAAACCAAGAGGGTCCCCCTGAGCAGGCTCCATAACTCAGCCAGCCAGCGGAGGCCGATATTTAAATCATAGCTTACTTTGCTTTGTGTGAGGGAATTTATTAGCCTACCACATAAATGTTTTATTCATTAGGCTGTGTAAATAATGCATGCCTGTTTCCATGGAGACTTAACCCTTCCACTCCCAGAGCCCTGGTCTGCCCTGGCCTCCCCACCTTTGTATTATCTTGCCACTTCCCTGGTTCTGAATCTGCACAACAATGAGACCACCAACAATACACAATAATAACGATTATTATTATTACTACTATTCATCATTTACTAAGCCCTCTAGGAGTCAGACACTGTGCCCAGCTCTTTACCCCCATGGTGTCATCGTCACACATACTGCCATCTCCCCCCTGTTAGGGATGAGAAGACTGGAGCTCAGGATGGAGGAGACACTTGTCCAGGGTCACACAGGGGCAGGTATGGAGCCAGGATTCACACCAGGCGTGACTGACCCCAAAGCCCAGGTGTTTAGACTCTAGTCACCTCTTCTCTGCCCAGCCCACGTCCCTCACTCCCCAATGTGCAGAGAGGCTGCTTTGAGGCACCTTGCAGGCAGGAATTCTCCCCCTGCTCAGTCTTGCTCTGCCAAGGGCAAGGTGAACACTCTCTCTGTAACCCGTGAATCCCAGCCTCCCAAGGCTAAAGTTACAAGGATCAGCCAGATCAACCCCCCGAGAACCAATGTGTAAACTGAGACCCAGAGTAGCATAGGACTTGCACAAGGTCATACAGCAAATCCCAAGCAGAGCTAGCCCCCGAACCCAGGTTCTTTCCTCATGTCCAGTGCTGCCTCTTCTAGAACCTTCTGAGGTCTAAAGGTGACAGTGTTTGCCCCTCACTTTACATGCAGAAACTCCGAGGCATTGGGGTTAGGAGCCTGGCGCAGGGTCACCAGCAAATTGGCAAGGAGAGCATGCTGGGAGACCTGAGCGGGCCCCTTGTTCTACCCAGTCACAGCTCACTGCTCTGCTCCATGAGCGTGCTCATGCCCAGGCCTCCTCTGCCATCTCAGCTGCTTGGGAGGCAGCTTCCACCGGTGCCCACGTGGCTCCTGATGATGGCAGTGAGCAGAGGCCACCAAAGCTCCCATGACCATTATCGGGGGCATCCTGCCCCCCCCCACCAGCTTTCTCAGTCTGAAAACAGCAAAATCATATGTGAACCTAGAGCTGCTTGTGAAGAAACAGCCCGACCCACTGGTGTCTGCAAATCACACCCTTAAATGTTGCTGTCCTCTCTTTTCTCCAGCCCAGATGTGGGCTTGAAGTCCTCCCTGATTCACTGAAGGTGACACCAGAGCCTGGGAATCTGGCCAGGACTGAGGTAAGTCCTTGATCCCTTCATCTTAACCACTCCTCAAGCAGCCCTAGGAGGGGTACCTGGTTTGCCTCACTTTCAGGGGAGGAACTTAAGGTTCACAGAGCTGGAGAGACCTGTCCAGGCCACACAGCTGGCAAATGGCAAAACCCTGGAGCTTAACCCATGTTGGAGCATCTGTCTGTCCTTGCCCAGCTCCTCACAGGTGCATCCCAGAGGGCAGAGCATGGGTTTCTGGTGGGCGGCAAAGCCCATTGCATTCTTAGTAGGGAAGTTGTCTCCCTTTTAAGTGTCTTCGGACCTTCTGCCCAGGTCAAGAAGAAAGTCTCTGTCTGGTGCTGGCTTGTGGAACACCACTCCAAACCCACAAATCACCCTTATAAACAGAGATTGCGGGCCCCAGGGTTGGAGCCCTCTGCAGGCTGCAGGAACCAGCTGGAATTTAATAACGCTATTGCATGTTCATTATAGTTATTTTTATGGTTGCCTCCGTTCATAGCAAGTAATGCTGGTTTTCCACTTAATAACAATAAGGGTAATATTATGTCTAAGACGTAGCTGGCTCTTACAGTCCGTCTGGTATTGTTCTGAGCTTCGTATATTTTCACTCATCAAATCACAGAAGACCTTATGGGGTAGGATCATTATTATCCCTGATGAAGAGATAAGGAAACTGAGGCACAGGATGGCAAGTACTGTCCCCAAGTCGCACAGCTAGTAAGTGCCTGGGGCGACTTTGAATCTTTCATAACCATAGTGCCTCCCACAGTAAGGTAAATTTTCCTCTTAAATTATTATAAAAGTGAAAGGTCAATTTGTAATATGCACTAAGAAAATAATCAAATAGGGAGTACATGGACGTGCCAAAAATCATAAAGATGTTTACAAACTCAGCACTGCGGGGGAGGGGGGTTTACACATCACGTCATTCCCCCATAAGCTCCACCCCCTGGGCTTGCAGCCAATGAGAACAAGGTCTAGCTTGGGGTTCCCTACTCCCCGTAGGTGGGGCACAGGAGTGGTCAGCTATCCTGAGCCCAAAATGCAGAGGGCGAGGGGAGAGCCGTGCCTAGCAGGCACCGTCTTGCAGACTCCTCATAGCTCCCCACCGGTAGGTCCTATCCTTGTGCCCATTTTACATGTGAATAAACTGAAGCACATGGGCTTAAGAACCGCACCCCCTCACCTATCCCCAGGGCTCAGAGCCAGGATTTGAAGCCTGGCAGTCTGGCTTCAGAGCCCTTAGCACATGACCACTGCGCTACATGGCTCAAGTCATCCAGCGGTCGCATCACTGGAGCCCTGAGTCCGCTGTGCCCGTGGCCATTCTTCCCCCGGACTTGTCCTTTTTTCCAGCCAGTGAATTCCCATTCACGCTTAATCTGCTAAGAGTGGACTAAGTGTTTTCATACCTGCAAAGAAAAGAATTATGCTGCTCCCTTCCTCCGTTGGCTGGGAGGAATCAGCTTGGTGGAGTCTGCGCACGAGTTCAGTCCAACACCCGGTGACTTCAAGTGGCAAGTGCAAGATGAATGTGTCACTGTCGGGATGAGAGTGAGAGGAGTGAGGCGCCTAGGAGGCAAAACGTAAGGAAGCTTTCATTCGCCCTCAGGTGCTAATCATGCTTTTGCATGTGACAGTGAGGACTTCCTTGCATTTCTCACCCTGGGTGCTCACTCTTGTGCCCCAGGCATCATCTTGGTGTCTCCAGTGGATCACTTTCACAGGCATGACCCACATTTCCCTGGCACAGCCCCTAGACCCCCACATGCACACTGGTAGCTTTGGAGTTTGGGCAGGGGGTGGCACAAGTTCCTGAGATCACCCACCACACTGTCCTGTTCTGCCTTGCTGAAGTTTGTGTCCCTGCCAAGGGGCTAACCCTGATGCCAACAAGGCTGCAAGCCCTCCTGGCACCAAAGGACCCCAGCATCCCCTGCAACCCTCAGTGAGCTGAAGTCATGCAGGGCTCATGCCCATTTGGGAGAAAGGGTCTCTCTGGGCCCACACAGCTCAGCCAATGGCCCAAGTCACCAGCAGCCCCCATGGAACTGGTCCTTCAGCTCCTACCTGTATGCCACCTCTCCACCCTCAGGGCTCACCTCTGAGTCCATGGTGCCCAGAGGTGACAGATATTCTTGTCTCTCACCCTCAACCTATTCATACCAACCTCCACCTTCTCCTTAAGGCCACTGATACAGATCCAGGACATACCTACAGGATTCAGACACACCCAGGAGTACTCACATCACCACCACACACTCACCCAACCATTTACCAAGTGCTTTAGACTCTGTTCTAGGCACAGCAACTCCTGGGGACAAAATGGCACTATCCTCATTTTATAGACAAAACCCACCAGAAAGGGCCAAGAACTTGTCCCAGGTCAGAGCTTTTAAGTGATGGAGCTCAGGGGCAATCCAGACGTGATTCTACTGCACTCCACTATTTGTGATTGAGAATGAGAATCATCCGGACCCCCAGGTTCCCTTAATCAGCTGGCCTTCTCAGTGATGCAAAGCCATGCTCTTCTCTCCAGGGAGTGTGAGAATCCCGAAGCCCTTTGAGCCAGCAGAATCCAGGAACTCCCAGAGCTCTGTGCAATGGTTAACCTCCTCTTCAAATCTTCTTGCTGCATGCACACCCCCACCAATTCCTCCTTCCACCCCAGCAGGCTCTACCTGCCACTACATTTCCCCACCAGCTCAATTCTAGTCTCTGGCCCAAGTCTTCAGCTCCTTAACTGAGTAGGGTAACCAGCCCATGTGGGACCCAAACACCATCCAGACCCCCAGAGAGGACCACAGTCCTACCTCTCAACCCCACTGCACAATCCTTGCTCTGCTGTCCCATTATGCCTCGGGGACTTTACAAATGTGGCCCCATGTAGTCTTTGAACCAACAACCCTGGTCATGGTAGGAAGCAAATCTGGGGGCCCAAAGTATCAGAGCACCTTATCACCATCAAAGAGGTCTCAGTGGGAAGGTCTATCCTGAAGCCTTCCTGTTCCCACTATGTCAGCCCCACAGATGTGACCAGTCCCCATCTGTGTTTCTCTGTGCAGCACTCCAGCTTTCTGCTGAGCATGGAACCCTTTCCTATGCCTGGTGAGCCCAGGAGCTCTGGTTCCTTATTTGATCCCCAGGAGGTACTTAATAAACATTTGCTGAAGTAAGAGGAAGGGAACTGGATGGAGGAGGATTCAGGCACCAGTCCTGGCTCAGTGCACCCTCTATCCTAAAGCTAGCCAGTATCCACATCACTTGGAGCAAACCTGTTTATTGGTTCCTGGTCACACCCTCAGGGCTCACCTGACCATCACCTGACAGCTCTCTCACACCATCTCACTCACCTGGAAATTGCCATTAATGGGAAATCCATTCTCCTCAAATGAACTCTGTGCTTCTCTCAACCTAGAATATTTGGCCCAATCTTCCTTCCCCGTGTGTCTGGCTCTTTCTTAATCCCTTCTATTTCTGCTTAAATTCCTTGACTGTACAATCAAAATCTGGCCTCCCTATTACATGTTTTTATAGTTCCTTGAAGATATATATATAGATATAGATATCTATACAGACATATATATGTCTCTCTCTATATATATATAGCTATATATGATAGCATATATATGCTATCACTGTTTACCAGTGGTTCCTGGAGTGGTTGATTAATGACTTACTCTGTGAGGCTACCTCCACACCAGTTGCAATCCCTGGCATGTAGTAGGCCTATAGGAATTATTTGATGAATGAATGAGTGAAGAGCTGCCCATAAGACCTCAGCCCTAGGAGGGGTCTCTGAACAGCTGAAAGTCATCCCAAGAGACACCACCAGAAATACTTAGGCCAAGATCTTGGGTGAGGCCATCACCCATGTGACAACTTTTCCAAGCCAGAAGGAGCAGCTTTGTCCCAGCCCTGGGACTCACAGTTCTGACCACTTCTCCTGAGATGGTCTCACTGCTGGGATGGTTCTTGGGGTAGTGGTCATCCTCTTGCATTCCTAACTCAGGCCCTATGTAGACCCAGCCCTCGCTCTCAAGGCGTCAAGTTTACCCCCTTGTACTTGCTTCGCAGTTCCCTCCCTCTGACTACTACTCTTAGTCTTCAGTAAGACATTGCCAGGGTCTCAGGGACCCTCTTAGGAGGTCCTATGGGTCAAATCGTGTCCCTCAAAAAGATACATTAAAGTGTTAACACCGGGTGCTTGTGAATATGGCATTATTTGGAAATAGAGCATTTGCAGATGTAATCAAGTTAAAGTGAATGATACTGGATTAGGGTGGACCCTTAATCCAATTTGGGCCTCATCCTTACAAGAAGAGGAGAGACAAATGCCCCGTGAGGACAGAGGCAGAGAGAGGAGAGACACAGAGCAAGCCAATGGGTGTTGAGTTTTGCTAGCAGTTTCCAAAAGCTGCAAGAGGCAGGAAGGACTCTTCCTCACAGCCGGTAAAAGGAGCTGGCTCTGCTGGCACCTTGATTGCAGACTCCGGAGCCATGAGAGGATAAATTTGTTGTTTTAAGCCACCGAATTAGTGGTGCTTTGTTAAAATCGCCCCAGGAAACCAATGCAGAACACTTCCTGTCCCTGTGGGTCAAGGGCCAGAAGCTGCCATGGAGAAGGGCCCTGTTCTTTGCCCAGAGCCAGGCATGCATGCCCCTGGGTGCAGTGCTGCTCGGGAAATAGTTCCTCACAGTGCATCGGGGAATGGCCTGAGGCCAGCATGTCTGTGGGCTGTGACATGCTGTAAGCCTGTCTCTCCAGAGACCACACCATCTAGATGGGACACGAGCTGCATGCCCGGCCTCCCAACCACCACCACCAGCCTCTTTGCTCAGCATCTTACAGAACACTTCAGCCCTTGGGCCAAAATACCAGCTACACAAAGCAGAGAAATTGGTGAGAGGTGTTTCTGGGAATGGAAAGGGCAGGACTTAAACTTGGTACAAAGGGATTAATTTCAATCATATCAGCAATACCTATTGAACATCTACTCTGTGGCAGGCACTTTGCATGTGTTATCCGAGTTCCTCCTCTCATGGGTATGGATCATCATCTCCACTCTATACTTGAGCAGGCAGTGGCTCAAGAAGACTTTGGCTCAAGTTCCCTAGCTGATTGTGATAGAACCAGAATTCAGATCAAATCTTGAGTCACTTTCTGACTCAAGCCCATCATGTTGTCTTAACTCCTCAGGGATAAGAAGGATACCATAAGGACACTTTGGTCTTGGACATCATGAATACACATGGACTGAGATAGGTCAGTAACTCAGGACAAGAGGCAACCTCAGGGATGGAGCTCAGAAGGGCATGGCATGGACCAGTAGTGGGGCTGCCTGCCCATGTCAGAGCCTGCTGTCTCCAGCCTCCCAGCTGTCCCTGAGGCTCCACCCTGCACAGGCCTAAGCCAATGAGTGCCTGACCCAGTGACATACCTAGGCCTTCATACCTCAGGTAGTGTTGGGAAGCAGTGGCTGTTCCATGAATCTCATGCCCCACCCCATTCCTGAGTGTACCCATGAGCTTCAAACTGAAGTTTCCAGGCCTATCCCTCACTGACACCCCAGTTTGCCATGCTGGGCTCCTTCTGCGATCTCAGGCTGGCACCTGCCTGGTTTTCCAGAGCCAAACCCCTCTTGTCTATGCCTGAGGCCATCCCACTCCTGGCATCTGCCCAGGCCACTTTGGTCTTTGCAAAAGACCGTCTATGAATTTGAACATAGCAGACAAGTCTAGAGGTGTCTGTCCAGCTCACACTTCCTTACTCTAAAGTCGTCCTTCCAGGGATGGGCCTGGGAGCCATGTTCAAGACACAGTATAGTGGTCAGACACAGATGTTACAATCAGACTGCCAAGTTCAAAGTCCAGCTCAGCCACACTAGTTGTATGACCTTGGGCATGTCACTTAAATTCTCTCTGCCTCATCTGTACAGTGAGGTCGATAACTGCAGGGCCTGTCACAGGAATGTTGTGTGAAATAGAGGAATTATACATGTAAAGCACTTGAAACAGTGTGTAGTAAGCACTTAATGGATGTTGGCTGTTATCATTACATCATTGTAATTATTGCCATCCTTGTCATCAATATTATTATTATGATGGCTCCAGCCATAGCTGACTGGGCCAAAGATGAACATCTGACCCAGCCTGGACCAATCAGGTTCTCAGTCCCAGGAACATGGGACATATGCCCAGGACAGAGGGACATATAGCGGTCTAGGTTTGCCAGGCAACATGGAAATCCAGAATTCTTAGCCCCATTTGTCCACAGGCATGGAGAACCAAGTGCAGAGAGAATGAAACAAAAGCACGCAGTGATATTCAACTCAGAGGCCATTTGGCTCCTGACAGAGTAGAAAGATGGAGGGTGAGGCTTCCTGGGACCCCAGTGGCTCTTGGACCCTTCCTTGGGCTGTGCTTCCTGTCCTTGGACTCTTGCAAAACACCCTAGTCCCTGAAGAGAAAAAATCTCCTTTGAGCCCAAGCCAGATAGAATGGGTTTGGTTACCTGAATCCAAAAGGTTAGACACCATCCCAGCCCTATAAAGCAAAAAAGGGGGAAAGTGAACAATGCTGGGAAAGAATATGAGTCCTACTGGTGTGGCCATGTATGCATGATTGTATGTCATGTTTACATGGGAAACAAGGCACTGATGTATCATCCATTCTTCCTGGTTGGTTTTCCTGGCAAACGTAGTTCCACATTGTCCCAGAAGTGGCACGGGGAACATCTCTCTGCTAAAGGGGAGGGAGTAGATGGAAGTCCAGCAGCAGCACCACTTCCAGGCTAGCTTGGGAAGATCATACAACATCTTCAAATGGCCCCAGTCCCCACTCCGCCTCTGGCTGGTTGTGTAACCTCAGATGGATCACCTTTCCTCCCTCAAACTTGGGTGTCTCATGTTCATTGTGAGTAGTATATGCCCTGCCTGCCTCTCTCACAAGGGAGACTCGGGGAGAGGGCAAGGGGCTCACTGGGGTCTGTGCCTCATGGATGAGAAGGGAAGTGACAGGTCATCCAGGAGAGAGATTTCTCTCCACACTCCATGGGATCATCTTTCATGCACTGCTAACTTCCTCAAGAGCTACTGCTCTCACCCAAGGAATCCCAAGCCCATCTCCAGAGGAACTAACAGAACCGGTGAAACTTTGGGGGCCTGATGACTGGGGTAGGAGCCCCTGCTCCACATGCCTTCTCCTCTGAGTGTCACCAAGTGACACCAAGAAGGCTCAACACCCTGTCTCTGTAGGCCAAGGCAGGGCTCAGCAGACAGGAACAAAGTTAGCCTGGGTCTCAGATCATGTGATAAGACCTGCAGATCCATCCCTCTGTGTTTGGGTAAACTGATTCTCAGCCATCCCACCCAGAGAAAATGTCTGTATCAGGGACCATCTCTTTGGGAAGAGTAGGCATGTGAATGTCCATGTGTGTCTGACTTCTCCCTCACTCCTCTCACGCCTCTGAATCCAATCACCAGTGACCTCCTTAGGACCACTAACATTTTTCAGCTCCCATCTGATTTTTTGTGTGTGTGTGTGACATTTTACTCTAGCAACCACTTACTGGTTTCTGAAACACTCTCTCTCCCTGAGCTCTGTGACATCACATTTTCCTGTACTCACCCCTCCTCCCTGCCACTCCTTTTCTGTCTCTTGGAACTTTTTCAATGGCTGATTATCCTCAAGTTACTGTCCCTGGGATTCTTCTCTCTCCAGACACCCCCTGACTGGTCTCATCAGCTCCCTTGGTTTTTCCCCCAACTTGAGCGCCACGGTTACCCAGATCTGTCTCCAGCACAAACCATCTATGGGGCTGCAGAGGTCCAGCAGCCTCCTCCACAGCCGCCTGTGGTATCCAGAGGCTCCCCAAACTCATGAACTTGACACTGAACTCTTCCCTCCTACTAAAGAAGGACCACTTGTTCCCTATCTCAGTGAATAATGTCCTTCAACCTTTCATCACTTCTCTGATGCACACCCCATGATGCCTCACTCTCTCCCCTGCAAACAAAACCTGTTAGCCAATTCCATCTCTTCTAGCATCTTTCTTAGCTGCCTATCTTCCCATCCCCTCACCACTGCCTCAGTTCAAAAGCATCTTATTGTTCACCTGGGCCTTCCTTTCAGAAGTAGATGCTAAATAAATCTTTTAATATAAATTAATCTAGTTTAAAGTCTAAAATATAAGAATTAGGCCCTATCTCACCAGACTCAGATACAGCTCAGAGTGTAAATCAGACCTCACATCTCAGCCCAGAGCTCAGAAACTAGAGCTGATGCCTAGAGTCTAGAGCAAAATTCACTCCTAAAACTCAGAGGGGGAAGCCCAGAACCCCACACCCAGCCAATTTTTTAGTCTAAAGAGTCACATATGGCTCAACCCCTTCCACCAACATGCCTTATTTTATTTTTCTCAAAGAAAAACAAGTGTCGATGGGGAGAGGGTTAACAGTTTATTCTATTTTTTCTGAGTGATTTTATCACTGTCGTTAGAACATTCATTGAAGTAAGTGAGGAATCCATCACAGGCTGACAGCAGTGTGCAGACTAATGGCTGTTAGATGGTAATAATTTTTAATATGATTTTTATTTCACTTAATTTCATATGTGCTTGACAAAAGGTCCCCAGTCACTGGGGAGCAGTGTGGAACTGGGAATATGCTCACAGGAAGGTCTATTAAGCCAGGTGCTGGAAGCGTTTCAAAGAAACAACTTGCCATTCAGGAGAAAAGTCAGAAACTTGGTCAGGTGAAGGGAGCTGGTTTCTGGCACAATGTCAGTATCACACCCCACAGACACTGGCATATCTACGTCTCACAATACCATGATTCAGAGGGACAGGCATTTAAATGATGGGAATGCCCACATGCATGCACACGATCATGCCAAGGCATAGATGGACATAGATGTACCTCATCTTGTGAGCAGACACACAATCACACCCAATGAACCATGCTCCAAGTTTTCAGAAAAACACATACTAGGCACAGATTACACACATACACATGCATATTGCAAGAGAGAGAGATTGAGACTCATTCCTTGGTATGACATAGAGTCTCACCCAAGGAGCCAGTGTGTACTTGCGCTCGCTCTTGTGTTCTCTCTCTCTCTCTCTCTCTCACACACACAGAATCACATAAGGAAAACATACAGATTTATCCCTATAGGGAGTCACATCTCACATACATAAAAGTAATCACATACAAAACATCGCTGAGAGTCACTAAAATAGACACACATATCCTACTGGGTCTGTCCTACAGCCTGTTAATGGATCATGAAACCCTTTGGCGATTTTCTAAAAATTGTTTTTAACTATTGGAGGAAGTGGTGGGGAGGGCAACCCTTGTGCCCAAAGGCAAACCTCCAGAGGTGGCCACAGGGACAGGGGGAAAGGAAAGTCATATTTTGTGTAGCCTCAGCTTCCCAGCATTCCAGGAGCTCCTGGCAGGAAACAAGGGCAAGCTGGCATAGGGATAGGTAAGGATGAAACCATATCTGACTATAGCCCATGTCTAGAGTGCTCTGGAGTAGGATGGGCAGGGTCTCAGGGTACTGCTGACTTGAAGCATCAGGTGCCTTCCCAGATGTATACCACATTAGAGTAATCTAGCCCAGATTCCCAGGTTCTGGAAGGGGAGGATCCTGGAAGCCTTCTATGGGAGGATTCCAACCATAGGAAGCCAGGCTAGTCTTGGAATTGATCCCAAATCAGCAGGAACTTGAACCAGAAATGGGGGCTCAGCCTAGAAATCAAGTGGTCAGTGGAGAGAGAAGCGGGAGGAGGGAAGAGAAACTACAGTTCATCTGTTCTACAGTTGTCTATCCACTAACCTAGACACAGAAGCAGAGGAAAGAACATAAATCCCCTGGGCAGGTGAAGAAAGCCCTCACTGTCACAACTTACTGACTTCCACTTGCTCCAAAACAAGGTCTAGAGGAAACTGAAGAAAGCTGACAAGGACCCACCTCTCCTTCACTTCCCCTCTGGAGGAAGAATAAAACAATAAAACAGTGTCCCACAACACACAGCTTGCTGTGCCAAGGTATTGTACAGTCCTGGCCACAAATCTATGTGGGACCTCTTGCTGATGAACTGTCAGCATACTGTTCTTTCAGCTTGACTCTGAGAGGAGTTGTCTTGTGGTATTAAAAAAGAAGACTCTAGCGTCAGGCTGCCTGAGATTAAACCTCACCTCTGCCCACTCATTAGTTTTGTGAACTTGGGAAAATTTCTTAACTTGTGCCTCTGTTTCTGCATCTATAGAACTGTAATGTTAAGTCCCTACCTCACAGGTAATTGTAAAGATTAAGTGAAAGAGTCTGGCTTTCAGAAAAGGTTACCTACTATTATTATTTTATACAAGTTTCTTATAGAAATTGTGGGAAGTGGCTTCTGCCATGTTTTCTTAGCATAGAGGGGGAATTCTTGAAGGCTGGGGCAGTCATCCCATGAGGTCACTCTTCCGGAGACTGCCTGAAAGCTATCAGGACCACGGACAGCATCAATTCTCTGTCCGTGGTGCTGACTTGTGCTTTTTCTTCAGCTTTCTGCACCACAAGCTCACTCCTTCCATATTATAACCAGGAAGTCCAGGGGGATACTTATCTGGATATTGAGACTACAAGGAGATCAAAGTTATTGATTCCATGGAAATTCTGAATCTGAAGAGATTCTTTTATAGAGAAGACTGTTGAGTGGTCCAGAGGCAGCCCTGCTCATTTGCCCTGGGGGCATCTCCAAGCTCCCTTTCCCTGGATTGGTCATCCCAGGCCAGGACCTGAGAAATGTTTTAAAGAGAAAGTCTTTATCCCACATTTATTGAGCATGAATGGTGTGCCAGGGTCTGTCCTAAGCCCTTAACATACATTATTGCAGTTATTCTCCAACAAACCATTGAGGCAGATGCTCCTATCATCTCCATTTTGCGGATGAAAATTCTGATATTAGAGAAGCTATTGGTTCACCCAAGTTCACACAGCTAGAGGAGGAGAAGCAGGATTCACACACATGTCTAGACTGTAAACCCCAGTAGTTTTTTCTATGTTGGTGATTTATGTGTCCATCCCCAGACTATGCAAAGAAGAAACTCTCAATGAATATCTGCTGAATGGATGAATAACTCCAAAATCAGTGTCCTAGCTTCTTTGGTTTCTGCTTCTCAACTGGGATATCTGGTTCAGCATTAAGATTGTTTCTTTAGACACAGATACCCTTACACATTTCTACTGGCAGGACCTTTCCTTCCCACAGCCCCCATGGAGCCTGGCATAAGCCTCCATTGACCCTCAGCTAGATTTGACCATCTCAAACCTCCCTAGATCAGAAACTAAAGGTCCTGAGATCTGAGGTGCCTGGGTGGCTCAGTTGGAAGAGCATGTGACTCTTTATCTTGGGATAATGAGTTCAAGCCCTACATGGGGTGTAGAGATTACTTAAATAATAAATACATACATACAATAAAGGTCCTGAGATGTGGCTCTCTATATCCTAGCTTGTGCTGGTTAGACTGCCAGGAGAAGTCTTGCCCACTTTGACTCTTAAGCTGAAGCTGCTATGGAAAGTAGTAAGTATTCCATAAATGGCAGTGACCATTATCATTTCTATGGAACAACAAGATTGTCTCCACATTGGCATCTGTAGGAGACAAATTCAAGCTAGTTTTCAAGGTGGAGGGAGGTCTTTGAGGGGGATATGGCACAATAAAAGTATTTTGACTCACAGAAAAAGGAAGATTCTGCTGGAGTCTCTATCTTGCAGTGTATGAACTCAGAAATTATTTCATAAACCCAAGACTGAGAGATTCATATGTGGGTCATAACCCATCTATATATAGATTGAGCCTTTCTAAAACCATGTGTATAAGTCTTCATGGTGGAAGGTCAAATTCTAATTTCAAAGAGTATAGTGAATAAGAGTTGTATCATCAACAAACAACAGTAAAAAATTACTGTTCACTGAGTACCTACTATGAGCCCAGCACTATACTAGGCACAAGACATACAAGGTTAGTTCTTTCTCGTGGCACCTCGGAGGTGGTAGTCTGCTTCAGGATGAAGCTGAACATCTCTTTCCCAGCTACTGGCTTCCAGAAACTCATTGAAGTGGATGATGAATGCAAACTTCATACTTTTATGAGAAGTGTATGGCCACAGAAGTTGCTGCTGATGATCTGGGTGAAGAATGGAAGGGTTATGTGGTCTGAATCAGTGGTGGCAATGAAAAACAAGGCTTCCCCATGAAGCAGGGTGTCTTGACCCATAGCAATGTCTGCCTGCTGCTGAGAAAGGGGCATTCCTGCTATAGACCAAGGAGGACTGGAGAGAGAAAGCACAAATCTGTTTGGGGTTACATTGTGGATGCCAATCTCAGTGTTCTCAACTTGGTCATTGTAAAAAAAAAGGGGGAGAAGGATATTCCTGGACTCACTGATACTACTGTGCCTCATTGCCTGGGACCCAAAAGAGCCAGCAGAATCTGCAAACTTTTCAATCTCTCTAAAGAAGATGATGTCCGTCGGTATGTTGTGAGAAAGCCCCTAAACAAAGAAGGTAAGAAACCTAGAACCAAAGCGCCTAAGATTCAAGGTCTTGTCACTCCACGTGTCCTCCAGCACAAACGTCAGCATATTGCTTTGAAGAAGCAGTGTACTAAGAAAAATAAGGAAGAGGCTGCAGAATATGCTAAACTTTTGGCCAAGAGAATGAAGGAGGCCAAAGAAAAATGCCAGAAACAGATAGCCAAGAGACAGAGGCTGTCCTCTCTGAGAGCTTCTACCTCTAAGCCTGAGTCCAGTCAAAAATGAGATTTTCTAAGAGTGACAAATAAATAAGATCAGACATCAAAAAAAAAAAAATTACAAGGTTAACCAGCCAGGGTCCTTGCCTTCAACAACCTCAGTGATTGACAAAAAAGAAATACAAGTCAATGGGCAACTTATAGCAGAGAAGTCTTCATCAGGGATGACTGAAGTGGAAAAGAATTGGGGGTTCTCCCTGGGCCATGTTGGCTGTTCCCTATCCCCTTGATAGCCTTCCCCAGACTCCATGTGGATCCACTCATCAGTTGTCCCAGCCCCAGACAACATAGCCAGGTACAAGCAGTAAACTCTAGTGGCTTTTAAAGGCAAAGATTCAGGAGGTAGACCGCTTTTTTTCAAATCCTAGTTCTTCCACTTACTATAGGTGTGTCTTTGTACAAGTTATTAATCTCTCTATGCCTGAATATTCTCATCTTCAAGTGAAATAATAAAACATAACCTATCATAGTGGGTGTTGTGTGGATTAAATAAGTGAATGATTATAAAGAGTATAGGACAGGACTTGGCATATAGCAAGGCTATAAAAGTACTAGGTGTTGTTGGCGTCCTCCCAGCACACAAGTCAATCAGAGGCTGGCACCAACTTAGGGGAGGCACCACGTGGGACTCAGCCCCACAGCACTCCTGCTTTTGAGTTATTCTCTACCCAAGCCAAAGACAGAGCCCAATTAGAACCCTGCCTGCATCTTCAGATGCCCAGGCAGCTCCCCTGAGCCTCTTTCTCCCAGTTTCATGTGTATTAAACTATTTTAGCTGCCATTAATTGGGTGCTTATTTTGCCAAGTGCTTAGGATACATTATGCCTCTCTACACCCTCACAATAACTCCTTTGGGGTGGGTACTATTATGATATCCACTTTTCAGAAGAGGATACTGAGGCTCATGGAGGTTAAATCCAGGCAATTGACTCCAGAATCCAAGCTCTGACCCATTAAGCTATACCACCTTCATCCATAAAGAATGTGAGGTCCTGTCCTTCCCCATTAAATCTTCCAGCACCCCTCTACCCTTGGAACTTCCTTAACCCTCACCAAGCTGCCAAGTGGGACACAGTATCCCAAGTGTCCCCTTCCTGTTGCCCCCAAGATCCTGCTTACTTCCAAATTTTGGTGCTGATGCTGATGGGGTCCTTCTAGGGTCCCAGATGGGATGGCAGATTGGGTATCCTGGACCATGGCTACCAAATGCTTCTCAAGACAGGCCCTGGACATCTACTCTTATCTGTTGTCATTGAGTGGGCAGCATCCCAAACTTCTTCTTTCAAGTGCTCCTCTTCCTGTCAGAGTGACTCTCTCCTCCAGGAAAAGATTATTAGGACAGAACTATGCCCTTGTCTTCCAGGGTATCTGCACTGGGAGGCTCTGCAGAGACATTCCCTAGGGACACTGCCTCATACAACCCTTAAAGTAGACATGTCCTATTTTTGGCCATCCATAGCTATTCCTCCTTAGGTGGATGGGGACAGTGATACCCAGATAGGAGTGGATTAGTCTTCCTGTACCCCACGCACTCTGGTGGGCCTGACTTAAATCCACCTTTACCAACTGGGCACATAGCTTGGCCTTTTCTGCCATGCCATCTACTGCTACCCGATTGGCACACATAAACACATGCACACACACACGGATGCAAATATAGCTAGGTCAAATCCTCGCTCTACCACTGATTTGGACCTGACAGTTTTCTCTCTGGATCCTCAGTTCTCCCACCTGATCCAGCATGTTGGGCCTACAAGAGAGATCTGAGCCCAGTCATACTCCCACCCCCCACCCTCCTAAGGACAACCCCAGTAGCTGGTGGAACAAAAGGGCAAGAGGCCCAAGGTATATCGGAAGAAACCACTGCTTCACCAAGCCCCTCCTCTTCACTTGGTTTTTCTTCCCACAGGCTTTACTGGGCCAACTAAGAGGCAGTGTCATTTTGGGGTTTAAAGCAAGGATTTTGGAATCAGATAGAGCTGAGTTCAAAACTAAACTGCCCCTCACTGGCAAATTACCTAACCATGTTAAGCCTCCATATTCTCAATTATGAATTGGGATAAACAATACTTTTCTTCCTGGGAATCTTTGGGGATTAAATAAGGTCACAAATGGGAAGAGTCTGACCTCCAGACTCTTGGGGATAAACGTTGAGAAGAGTTGTGGGCTCAGAGCACCCTAACCAGGGTCCCACACATGTTGCTCATGTCTCAGCAGGGATACCCACCCCATCAGAAAACTATGGCTGTTGGGATCCCCTTTGGGAAGCACTTCCTGAAAAGTTTAAACATAGCATTACCATATGACGCAGCAATTCCACACTGAGGTGTGCCAAGAGAATTAAAAATACTTGTGCACACTGGAGCACCTGGGTGGCTCAGTTGTTAAGTATCTGCCTTCGGCTCAGGTCGTGATCCCAGGGTCCTGGGATCGAGCCCCATATCGGGCTCCCTGCTCGCAGGAAGGCTGCTTCTCCCTCTTCCACTCCCCCTGCTTGTTCTTCCCTCTCTCGCTGTCTCTCTTTGTCAAATAAATAAAAGCTTTTAAAAAAATACGTGTGCACTTGTACATAATCCAAATGCAAACACCTGTACCCAAACGTTCATAGCAACATTGTCACAGTAGCCAAAAACTGGAAGCAACCCAAACATCCATGGAGTGAGGAACAGATAAGCAAAATGGGACATACCCATACAGCGGAATATTATTCTGCAGTGAAAAGGAACAAAGTACTAGCATGCGCTATGACATGAATGCACCTCAAAAGCATTACGCTAAGTGAAAGAACCCAGACACAAAAGCCCACATGTGATGTGATTGCACTTCCATGAAACGTCCAGACAAGGTAAATCCATAGAGACAGAAAGTAGATCAGTGGTTGCTGGGAGGGCAAAGGACAGGGGAGTGGAGAGTGACTGCTTAATGAGTATGGGAATTTCTCTTGGGGATGATGAATATGTTCTGGAATTAGTGATAATAATTGTAAAACCTAGTGAATAGACTAAAAACCACTGAATGCACACTTTCAAAGGGTGAGTTTTATGGTATGTGCATTATGTCTTAAAAAAAAAAAAAGATTTGTTGGTGGGACTCTGAGCAGCAGTGGCCTGAAGTTCCTCTCTACCGACCCAGTTTGCCCTGCGGAGGCCTCAGATAGCCCTGCAGTGCAGAGGACAGGTGCTCACAGCCCCGATTGCTGCTAGGGCCAGGTGCAGGCCCCCCTGGAGCCCGCACCTCCAGAGGCAACACAGACGGTCCATCAAGAGCACAACCTGAGCGTCAAGAAGACCCACATTGAAATCCTAGCTCCACCGCTTACAGTCTTCTGACCTGACATCCGGTTTAACTCTCTCAGTCTTACTCCCCACGTCTGTAAAATGGGAGATAATAATATTACCTATTTCACAAAGCTGCTGTAAAAATTAACTAAGACCATCAGGTAAATTGCCCAGCATGGTGCTAGACACATAATAAATGCTAAATACACTTGGGCCACCAGTACCACTGAGTGCTCATTAAGTCTTACCAACATCCCGAATGGGCAAGAGTTATTATCCCCATCTTACAGCTTTTGCCCGTGCCCGCCTCTAAAGTTGGGGGATGCTGGGATTTAGGTTCAGAAACCGTGGGGTCTATTGGGGATGCACCTGAGGCTGAGAGGCCAGTGCGAGACTGTTGCAGACAAGCCTGTGAGAGAGGCTGGTGGTTTGGCCAGGGCAGTGGCAGGAGGAATGGAGAGAGCTGCTGTGAGAAGCATTTCAAAGAGAACTTAACAAGGCTGGATGACCTCCCCCCCCCAGCTGGGGGTAAAGGGAAAGGACTCAAGGATGACCCATCGCCCCCAGGTTCTGGCTTGGTGACCAGACTGAGGGGGGGGGGGCAGGCTGGGTCCTGAGTTCAGGGACACAGCAAGAGGAAGAACCTGGAAAACCCACTGAAAAGGCAGAGGAGGAAAAAAGGGAGCGGCTGCTGGTCAGCGCCCACCAAGGCCTCCTTGACCTTCTGAGCAGAGTTAGCCCCATCCTCCGGGAGACCCCACCATGCTCCCTCCATCCATCCCTCCATCACAGCGCCAATCGCCTCGGATGGGTGTTGCCATCTCTCCAAGTAGAACACGAGCATCTCGAGGGCTCAGAGCCTCTCATGCACATCTGCAGCCCTGGGGCCTGGCGTCAAGGGAAGGACAGAGTGCCAGGCAGGCAGGCTAGCAAGAGGTCAGACAAGTGGATGGACAAGCAGGCTAGCAGACAGACAGGCCAACAAGCAGCTGGAGAAACAGCCACAGGGCTAGGTAGGCAGGGAGATATCTCCCCCTCCCCCTGGCAGTGCCCCCGCCCCCAAGGCTGACACGGCCAGACCCGGAGCGCAGATTTATCTCCCAGTGCTGCCACAATCCTCTATTGGATTTGTAATCACAGACTCCAATGTTCACAGGATAAATATACTAACAAACTAATTGTTTGTTAGCTCTGAGGTTGGAGCAATCAACATGTCCAGCATGAGATATGGGCCCCTCGCCGGTTTGAGTTCAGGCCACCCCAAGACATGTGGGCACCACATGGGCCCCAGGCAGGGTGCAGGCGCAGGGTGTATGCCCAGGCCCGAGCAGCAGCGCCGGGTGGCACGGAACTGTCTGTCGCTGCCCCTGCCTGAGCCTCGTCAGGGGCAGACATAAACTAACTCGGTTCCTGGGGACCCCAGAGGAGCAGCAGGAACTGTTTGGGAGAGAATTATAGCTGTGGGTGAAATTAGATGTACTCTGAGCCCCAAGGCTGAGAGAAATAAAAAGCATTCTAAATGGAGTGTAGAATTCATATTCCTCAGTCACCTTCCAATAAATAAATCTTATACCATTTTTTTCTGTAAACAGTGGTTACACTCAGCTCCTATTGTCTCCACATTCCGTATGCCAATTGGCCAGGAGTGGGAAGGAAGAAACCAGGGTGTGCCTGAGGTTTGGGGGCCCTAGAACCAGGAGGGCTACCCTGGAGATGCCCCCCAACATTAAGGGAGCGTCAGGAGTGTCCTCCCTGGTCGTAACACAGCCCTGGTCATCCCTCAGGGATCCCCCAAGGCAGGAGACCTGAGTTGGAATTCCCAGTCCCCAGGTTTTGAGACCCACGGGTCCAGGGCTGGAGAACCGTGGAGGACAGAGCGGCTCAAACTCTGTAGGTCTCCTGCCCCTGGGGAATCCACGGAGGCTGGCAGCTGGGGTGAGGATCTTGGTGGGGGAGAGCCCCAGTGGCCCCGTGGCAGCTTTTGTTGTCTCTGGTTTTTGTTTAAAAGCCTTCCATGTGCAAAAACAATGGCTCCTCGTGGCTAAGGGTGTGGAAAACACAGAAAATCACAAAGAAGAAAAATACCACCTGCAATCCTACCACCCTGAAAAAAAAAATCACTGATGATATTTTGGTATGTTTCCTCCCAGACTTTCCTCGGTGTGTATATGCACATAAAGAGATAGATGTTTTACAAAATAGAAAGAATCCCTACATTTATTGCATGCCCAATGTACATGAGGTACTCTTCTAGGCATTTTGAATATATTATCTCTGAGTCCTACAATAATCCTGCAAAAAAAATTCATATTAAATATTAATACTAACCTAGATCATGAAGGGGGAAAAAATACTGGCTCACATTTATTTGGCACTTACCTGGCCCATTCTGCTGAGCACAAAGCTGTGAGATGTCAGGTAATCCCCTCTGCGAGCACCAGCGTGGGAGGCAGCTTGTGGTTATACTCACCCCAGGGAGGGAACGTGTCCAAGGCCACAAAGAAGGTGAGTGGCAGAGCCACACGCAAACCAGGGTTTGTCTGACTCCGAGTGTGACCTCAGTCACCCCTAACCCCTACCTTTACCCCCTAAAGCCAGACCACAGTGGAAGGCGCCCGGCTTCTCCATTAGTCTGTTCTCTCCCATTCATTCCAGCCATTCTTCTAGATCTGCAGGAATTGTCCACCTCCTGTGTCCTAAGACTGAGGTTTCCTCAGCTTCCCTGACCCTGCCCTGCCAGCTCACGAACACAGAGGCAATTGAGAGAACTGACGAAGAGTGTGGGTTTATGCTCAGACAGTCCTGGCGTCAGTCCTGCCCAGCCTCTTATTAGCCATGTGTTCTTGGGGAAGTCACTGTGCTTCTCTGGGCCTTATAGTCCTTAGCCGGAAGATGGAGATAACTAAGAATAGTTACTCCACAGGGCTATTGTGATAACCAAATGAGATAATTTTGTAGCACCGACTACATTATCTGGTACATGCTAAGGGCTTCCAAACTGAAATGCTAGCTATCTTTCAAATTAAGAACAAGACACCAAAAAAATGTTAAGAGAGAGAGAAAGGAAGAAAGAGAAGAAAGAGAAGAAAGAGAAGAAAGAGAAGAAAGAGAAGGAAGGAAGGAAGGAAGGAAGGAAGGAAGGAAGGAAGGAAGGAAGGAAGGAAGGGGAGGCAAGTGAGGAGAGGCAAGGAAGGCTTGGGACCCAGCTCTGCCCAGAGACCCGGGGTCACTAAGTGGCTCCTTGGGCAGTGGCCACCTAGGAGGCCTTCCTGGGGAAGGAGGACAACAGGAGGATCTGCAGAGATGGACAGGAAGAGGGGACGAGCCTGGGTGCAGCGGCCACAAGATCAAGTCCCAGGTTGCTCTCTGACTCCTGTGGGACTCTCAACTGGTCCCTTCCCTCTCTGGGCCTCAGCTTCCCCCTCTGTGAAATGGGAGTGACGACATGCCATTGGAATGACAATGGTTGTACCAACGGGAATGAATGACGCACAATGAGTGAATGAATGAGTAATGAGCAAGTGAGAGGCTCTACTCTGAGCCCACAGCGGCAGCTGACTCTGGGGTAGCCAAGACTCCCTTCTTCCCAGGGCCCTTGGTCATTTATTTTTGGTTAATTAAATGGTAAGATTTTCATGTCTGATTATTTACTGCCAGCCAGCTTCATTACCAGTTCCCCCATAAATCACAGCGGGGAGCCAGCTCCCGCTCCCCGCCCCCATGCCCACTCCTGGGCCGAAGCCCCCAGCCCTGACAGAGCCAGCCTTTAAAGGACCCCAGGAGAGGGAGGCATAGTGACATTTCCTGTCCCAGATGGCTGCACTTCTCCTGAGCCCTGTCCTCCCATACCCTGCACCATCTGGACCCTCTGCAGTCTCTTACAACCAGTTTCAGGAAAGACTTCATTGCCAACAGCCCCGTCCAGAAGACTCGGCCACAGCATGTGGAGATGAGCACCTACTATGTGCTAGGTTCTTCACAAGCTTGAGCTCACAGCTGTCAATGGGAGGAGCAAGGATTAGAACCCAGGTCTGGCTCTGGGGCTTTGTCCCAACCACCCTGCCTCAGTGAGGAAGGAGGCACAAGTTCTGGGGTCAGAGGGACCTGGATTCAAGCCTCAACTCTAATGTCTATTAACTGTATGACCTTGAGCAAGTGCCTTCACTCTTCTGGGTCTGTTTCCCTTGTTATCAGGTGGGGATGGTAATATCTCCCTCCCCAAGTGCTAGGAGCACTGGAAGTAATGTGCCTGGGACAACACCAGACTCAGAGGCTTCATCCCACACTGAGCACCTGCTGTGTACCTAGTGCAGTACCAGGTGGGGGGTGTATCTCACCATTGGTCGGGGGGATGCCCGAGCAGAGACAGCAGCATATGGAGGCTGGGAGGTCTTAGGGGGACCCCCCACACTGGCTGTGCCTGGATAGCCCCTAGTGGGTCCCAGAGGGTACCCCAGGCAGCAGTGTCCACCTCAGGGCTGCTGCCCCAGCCCAGTGCTGATCCCTGGGCACCCCCAGCCCTATGTACCCAGCCAGGCAGGGTGGGAGTTCTAGAAGTGCTGAGTAGAGGAAGACCCCAAGGGAGCCAGGTACAATGGTATCCCTCTGCTTCAGCCTTTGCCACTAAACAGAGGAAAAGCACTGGGACAGAGTGGAACAGGTCACCAAAACAACAAAGGGAACCAGCTCCCCCATCTGACAGGGGACTCCAGGAGGCAAGCAGGGGCCCTACACCTGGTCCCCAGCTCTACTCTCCATCCCCAGCTCCCAGCCTGACTTGGAATGAGGGCTCAGTCCCTATCTGTTGGATGATTAAATGGATAGGAACACATGAGAACAAGCCAATGATCAGATGAACAAATGAATGAATGCAAGAATGAATAAACAAAAAGAGATGATAGAATGGAAGAGGAAGGAAGAGAGAGTGGGGGGGGGGGGGGTAGCGGGGAGAAGCCAGGCAGTAAAAGTAGGTCTGCACAAAGCAGCTCCCCAAAGGCAACATGGTCCCACTGTCTGGTCCCTCTGGTGAGAAAGGCCTGTCTCCCTCAGCCCCAGCCCCTCCACCAAAAGCTCGAGGGAACCTCACTGTGGCATCCCCCACAGATCTGGAGCTCAGGGAGCCTTCTGGCAGCCTCGAAAGCCAGGCTGAGGGAGGTGGGTTGGCTTTGCCAAGCTCTCAGCCTAGTCTTTAACTATTACATTAAGCATCTGCTTTGCCATTCACGGATCAGATAGCATTTTACCCCTGAGATATTTGATTTTATTACTTTCCAGGGAGAGGGCCAAGCAAGTGTTCTTATTGATTTGCACATTAAATATATTAGTAATAAAACAACATCTCTGTAAACCAATTGTAAAATCAATATTAATTGGTACCAAAATATCACAAGTAGTTGAATTACAATTAAGGGAGGGGGTGAGTCCTGCCTCAGGGCAGAGGGTGCTGAGGTCCCAGAAGGGAGAGTGGTTGGGGGACCAGACTTCAGCATCAGGCAGACCTGGGTCCCCCTCTCTGAGCCTCCATTTCCTCATCTGCTAAATGGGGTTGATCATTCTAGAAGCCAATGTTTGGCGCGGATTAAATGAAGTAATGCATGCCCAGGGCCTGGCAGTAGCAGACACCCAAGAAATGTTCTCTTCCCTCCTTTTCCTAGTCCCTATGGCAGGCCATGTGTAAGTCATTGCCACTATAGTAAGAAAAGGCACCATTGGCAGCAGGAGAGAGAGAGGCATGGGTGGTGGGGGGGGAGGGGAATAGCAGAAAAGACAGGAAGTTCTGTTGGGGGTACACTAGTCTGGGGGTGCTTGGAGTATTGAAGGAAGGCCAGGGTCCACAATGCCCTTTCCATTGCTCAAATAAGAAAAAATAAGTCAACCAGGGAAACTCGAGGGCTTCCACAAGGGTTGGGCTAGCGTGCTGGCATGGGAGTTTGGGGTGAGCAGGGAGCCCTGGGTATCAGGCAGGTGAATGTCCCTCAGGCCAGGTAGTCAAGCCGTGCTGGCTGCTCTCTGGAGCAGAGCGGCCAAGGTGCTGGTGAAGAGCCACTTGGGGTTGGCTGACCACCCCCGGACCTAGAGGAGACCATCCCAAGGGTCAGCCCCAAAGCCACAGAAAAGCCATTCTTTCTGGCTGCCCCCTGCACTACTCACAGCCCTAGGTTCTCCCAAAGTGCTCAGGGTATCCCCTGGAGGAGCCCCGCATGGGCTCTGAGGACCAGCCCCCTTAACTCCCTAGCATCTGTATATGTCAGTATACGTGGTCTGGGTCGGTTGGTGGCTAAACTCCCTCAGTAACAATCACAGGTATTCCTCACAACAACCTTGTGAGGGCACTCAACTCTCACCCCATCTTACAGATAAGGAAACTGAGGCCAGAGAGGGCCCTGGCCTAGGCAAACTGTCAGCAGGTAGTGGGCTGGGCTTACAACGGAGATCTGTCTGACTCCAGAGCCCGTGCTCCTCTCCTGCTCCTGGTCCCTCAGGGATGCTGATGGCGTGCCTGAGCTCCAGCACGCAGTCGCCAACACACATCTCCAGCCCTGCTGTGGAATCCAGCTGACCGGCACGGTCGTCCTGCCAAGAGCATTTCCTTCCCCTCGGCTAACTACCACACTCCCCGCACCTCGTGGGTGTTTCGGGTTTCCTGGGCCTTTAGAGATGACAATAATGACAGGACTAATATGAATAATATCACATGTTGAGGAAGGGCCTTGTGGTCTGTGGAAAAACTTCACCTCTATTTCCTAATTTGATCGACTATATAGCCTAGGGCTTAAGTTCCCGTTTTCCAGTCAGAATCACCTCAGGTTAGATCCCAGCTCCGCCACAGCCGGTTGTGCGGTTGTGTTCACCAGCACTGGCCACGGCAATGCCACGTAACAAAGTACCTCAAAGCTCAGGACCTTGCAGCAACAAATGTCTACTCTCCCACCTTTGGGCCTACAGGTTGGCTGCAGTTTAGCTGATCTGGGCAGAGCTTGGCATCAGCCTCAAGTGTGCTCCATGGATCTCACTGTGGGACCCACAGCTACACAGGGCACGTTCCCGTGGAAATGGCAAAAAAGCAAGAGCCAAGGGAAACCACAGAAGCACATTCCAGACCGGCATTCCTGTTGTGTCCACTAATAACCCACTGGCCAAAACAGGTTACACGGCCAAGCTCAACATCAGCGGGGGCAGGGAAATAGATGCCACCCGCAGTAGTAGGAGTGACCTTACCTCTGTTGGTTCATCTGTAAAATGGAGAGAATACCTGTTACTACCTTTTCAAGTTACCGTGGGGATCAATAACTTATCAGGGGATTGAGGGCTTATACATAAAGAACTTAGCATATTACCTCTCACGTAGCAAGTGCTCACACCACGGGAGCTGTTCTCCATCATAATAGTACTAGAGTAACAAAGTACTAGAGTAATAATAGAGTACTAGAGTAATGTGTAATAGAGTTCTAGAGTATTAGAGTAATAATAGAGTACTAGAGTAATGTGTAATAGAGTACTAGAGTATTAGAGTGATGCATAGTAGAGTACTGAAGTATTAGAGTAATACATAATAGAGTACTAGAG
>NC_058415.1:84429505-84431764 GCF_002201575.2 Neomonachus schauinslandi | reverse complement strand
TAGTAGAGTACTGAAGTATTAGAGTAATACATAATAGAGTACTAGAGTACTAGAGTGATGCGTAATAGCGTACTGAAGTATTCGAGTAATACGTAATAGAGTACTAGAGTAACAATCACCCCAGATTTGAAGCCAGTGATGGTGTCACCAATTCTCCAAGTGCAAATACTCTCACCCCTACGCCATTCCCAACAGGGCTTGGGAATATAACTTGTGCCACTCCCCTGGTCCAAACCAGATGCTGCTGCTCACATGTCCTGAGCCTCCACCAGCTCGGCCAGCAGACCCAGGACCCTGTTGGTTGCTGTGAAGCTTGTTGTTGCCTCGTGCTGAGCCAGCAGAGGATTTGGAGTACAAGACCTCCCATGGTCCCTGCCTTGGCCTCACAGAGGCCTCCTGATGGATCTCCAATGCTTTGTTACCTGTCCCCAGCACCTGGGCCACCTAGAGGGTAGGGGGAAGCTGGCATCCTGGGTCCCCATGTCACCCAGACCATTTCCTCACTGGCTGACTGAGAGCAGGTCAAGCGCCGTGCCCAGAGTTTCCCCCCGAAGGCTTAGGAGAGCCCTTCCCTGCCCAGCTCCCATTGGACCAGGTCAGGCCCGTTTCAGTCCCCCTCGATGCACAGCACGTCCCTCATGGCTCTTAGCACAGCTGTGACTCCGTGGTTATTGGACATGTTCAAGTTCTGTTTCCTGTGTCCCAAGAGAAGCCCCTCGAGGGCAGGGTCCCAGTCCATCTTACCACCGCTGGATCCCAGTGCCCAGTGCAGTGTGCGGCACACAGTAGGGCCTCAACAAACATGTGGCCTGCAGGCCTGACCCTATTTGGCCCCCCTAGCCAGGCATCATTTGGGTGCCAGGAACACAAGCTCCCCCACACTGAAATAAGGAAAAAGGGGCCGGGGGATGGGTGTGAGAGGGGTGGTAATTGGCAGAGCCCAGAAAGTGGAGGGACACGAGGAAGTAGGATCTGGACAGAAAGGCTTGGTGCCAGACAGCAAGCCTGCTGCCTGCCTTCTCTCGGGGCTCCCGCTTCTCCTCTCTCTCTCCCCATGGCCTGCCCTTGACCCCACACAACCCCACACACCCAACGGGGGCCAGCCAGAGACTGTTTCAAATCAAATTCCCCCTTCCCAGGAGAGGGACTCCAGTTAGCTCCAGCTGCTGGTGGCCAGGTGTCCTCCAGGACCATTGCTGCTGGGGCTACAACTAGAGCAGAGGGGACAGATCTCAAAAGGGGGTGAGCTTAACAGACCCCCCAAAAGGTGGCATTCCCTCCCTCAGCTTCAGTCCCCCCCTTCACGGAATGAGAATAACCATACCATCTCCTGGAGTCGTGAATTAGCAGACAACAATTCTTATTGTCACAGGAGGCGCTCCATGTGGCATCGTGCTCTGTGCCAAGGACTGTGCTGGGACCTTCCCCTGCGTGGTCTGATTGAGTCTCCAGAACAATCCCTTGGGTTTGGGACTTCAGCTGCTACCACTTGGAAGAGGAGAAAACTAGGGAACAGAGAGGGCAAGGCCACAAAGTGTTGGGATTCCAAAGTAGGTCTCTCTGCCTCCACAGGCTGCATTTTCACACCCTGCTCCCTTTTCCTAAGGGTGTCCTGAGGTAGGAGCTGCCCCTAGCACTTTGCAAACCCCAAGGGTCACATGTGTGACATCTTGCTGAGGACTCTCATCACACGGACAGGAAATAACTCCTGTGGGGTTTCCCCAGGGATATGGGTGTCACACCCTTGGTGCTTCCCGCGTTTCTTTTGGGTCTGTGGCTCCCTCCCGGGGGCTGCCTTGCCACGGACACCTGGGCAGAACGCACACTGAAAATGTACCCATTTCTCAGAGTAGAACAATCATCTCACCAGGATCAATGAATGGTGGCTCACTCCCAAACATCCCATCTGGATGGACCAGTCCTAGGGCCCGAATGGCCCCACCACCGAAAGGTGCCACCTGGGAGGCTTGGTTTCCACCCCAGAGAGCCCTGGAGAGGGATCGGCTCTTTTTCTTGTTTCATCGATCCAAAGACAACCATTTTTCTCCGCTGACAGCCCATGCCCAGGAGGGCGGATTGCAGGGGAAGAAGGAATGGACAGAGGACGGGCACAGCTGAGGCATTGACCTCAAAAACTCAAACTGTGTGGCACACACCTCATTTCTTAGCTGTGAAGCTGAGAACTTGGAGCTCTGCTGAGCTCCAGCCACATCCCCAGGGCCCTCCACCTCCCCTCCTGGCTGGAGAACAAGCCAACCC